>NC_135504.1:40525647-40705647 GCF_052857255.1 Amblyomma americanum
CAACACCTCAGCTACATCCTAAAGCTTTTCAATTTTCATTAAACCGAATAGACTAGCAATTAGGTCAGATCTAAGCTAATTACTCCCACATTGTTTTTTTTTCTCCTACTTTGTTATTCATTCATGACCTATGTGATGACTTTTTAAAAATTTCTTTAGCTTTAGGATGTGCAATGGGCCCTTAAGAATGACAGCATTACTTTAAAACTAGTTTTTTTAATTAAGAAATCACCATAATGGCCCGTAAGAAAAGACCTAAGTGGCATAAATTATTTTGCCATATCTTCATTTCTAGATGAGATATATAAAATCTGAATATATATTTGGGATTAGCTTTCAAAGGTATATCTGCATGCCAATTTTCAGGAAGATATGTTAATAAATAAAAAAAAAGTTTTCAAGACCCTCATCCCCCCTTAAGGGAAGGGATAAAGGAGGGAGTGAAAGAAGAAAAAGTGGTGCCATAGTGGAGGGCTCTAGAATAATTTGACCACTTGGGGATCTGTAATTTGCACTGACATAACACTCGTTGAAATGAAACCAGCCCTCGCCAGGGGTTTGAACCCCGGTACTCCAGCTCAGTAGACCAGCGCCTTAACCACAGGGCCACCGTGGCGGGTCCGGATCTGTCGTGGTCGTACTGGTGACCCTTTCGCTTCGGCCGTCATTGATGGCCGGAGCAGATCCCGCAATGTCCTTCTGGGACGTAAACTGTTTCGAACAACTACCAGCCTGCAAAGGTGGTTCGATATGTGTTCCTGTGCTGTCTGCATGTTTGTCTTTGTGCCGCTTAAGCAGCAGCGCATGCTGTCTGGTATTTTGCCCTAAGCATGGTACTCCATGTCAGGTCTGGACCTAGAGAAAAGCACTGTTTGCAGGCAGAGTAATCATACAGTGATTTATGTTTGAACATTCTTACAGCATTTAGACTGCTTGCACAGTAAACCTAGCTTGTTAATTCAACCCCTGTTAATTCGGGAATCCGGATAATTTGAAATGCTGGCCCAGTCCCGGCAAGCACTCATCAAGCATACGGCATTAGACGCTCGCTAATTTGCACGCTATGGGTCTCGCAGCGGAATTTCGAATGGGCACCCAAAAGGAGGCCATTGTTGAAGTGCGGCTGGCATGGCAAGTAATTGTCAAAATCGCCTTACTCAGACCATGCCAAAGAGTTGCCCATGTACCCTTGACTTGAGTGCAGTGACAGTGTGTCGCCGAATGGATGGTCCCATCTCCAAGAAAAGTTAGAACCGCTTTAGTTTCAGTTTCACTTTCCAAGCTTCACGCCAGCTGACCGAGCCCAGCTGTGTGCTGCTTCGAATGCTGATTGGGACTGATGTGCGTTTACCTTGCTTACATCGGCGTGATTCTTCCATTGTGCTGAAACTGCGTACCCATCATGTGCTGTTCGCCCGTTGTGCACCGAAGCCTCCACACGCGCAACGCAGTCGCTTGTGAGGGGGGATCCACAGCTACCACGACTTTACTGTTGTGCAAATGTTTCTTATCAATTGTTCGGATAGTTCAAACAATTTTGCCGGTCCCGTAAAGTTTTAATTACATTTTTTATGTAGTTTTTGGTGTGGATGCTGCATGGTTCGCTACTCAGTCGCTGCCAGTGCTCGGAATCGTGCTGTATTAACATGGTGTAAATAGTAAAAAACCCTCGTTAACTGGCATCTTCTTGTCAATTTATATTTGGAGTCACTTTTTTTTCTTTGCCAGCGAGGGCTGCAAGGTGGAAGCCTTGACTTGTATTCATTGTCAACTTATACACAGTAAAAGCCCATTGATCCGGACATTGGGGAACCGGAAGAAACAGCAGAATTATTGTAAGGTCGAATTATTGAATGGTGAGAAACTGGAGGCGTCAAATACGGATCTAATGCAGACGTGCTATCGACTGGTGCCAGTATGGCAATCATTAAGCAGCGATTTCCTTGCACATCTTTTGTTTATTTAAACAAGTACACACAAGCTACAGCATGCAAACACTGAACCATCGAATAGCTGTTCTTCTAAATAAGTAGCCTGATATTACAGGAACAGTTGAGGGCAGTGTTTCTATGCGGGCTTTTAGCAAAAGAATTACCAGCTTCTTTTCCTTGCCCTAAATGAGACTGCTTCCTACAAACAAAATCCATCCCATGTTTTTCATTTTCCTCACTTTTGGTAATAGAAATGCACTGTTTTTTTTCTTCCTTGGTTGAGCATCCAATTTTTTTTTTTTGCTATGTTGTCTTAAATATTGTGTACCTATTTATGTACAGTGTGCCTTTTAGCCATATCGATTCATGTTAGTTTTTTTACTTTTCTTTTTTTTTGTACTCATCTGTGTTACGAATGTGTTCATGAATTGTGTAAAGATTGCCCGCTGCTCTGAGTGTAAAAGTGAAAAGGGGGTGACACTTCGTCGGGAAACATCGTTTGCCTTTTTGTCACCTCCTCGACAACCATGTGTTGTTTGAAGTAAAATTTTGAAATTCTGCATTCGACAAAAAAGGCCACCACGTGTGGACGAACTATGCACTGGTTAAACTAGTCTTGGCATTTTTTCTTTTTCAATTCTCCTTGCCTGGTGGCTGGTACTGTTACGATGGTAGTACGATGGTGGCACTTCTGTCAGTGACGAATCAGGATGGATTAAAGTTGGAGTAAAACCGAATCATTATATTATGCCTGTCTGGGGAGTCAAAGGTGCCTACCGAGGACCACATTTTGTAACAATTCTCTTCTTCAATCATTCTTTTTGGCACTTTTATTATTGTTTGGAGTAACGTCTAGTGACATGCTGACTACCGCATTTACTTGCGCAGTTTGCGCCCTCGCATAATTTGCATACCGCTAATTAATTGCCCGGGTTTATTTTACTCTCCCTGCTGCGCCAGACAACCAGCATGCACGCAGGTGCATGCTAAGCAGGCTCGGCAAGATCTGCACGGCTGTGTCGACCTGTGCAGCTGTCAAAGGTGTGAGTGGCGAGGGTACGAATTGCGCACTGTTTACCCTGCTCGTTAGCGCTTTCCGTAACAAACAGTTGTGCATGCACCGGAATCCGACCATTTGCTGTTAGGTTTGACGCTAGTCAGTCGGGCCGCATGTGCGGACGCCGATCGGCTGCCTGTTATCTCCATTTGTCTCTAACTGCTGGTTTCACGATTGTGTGATTGCGCATTTATTGCTTTGAGCTGCACATGCGGCGTCATGCTATCTCGAAGGGAACTCCAGTAAAACCTCGATAATCTGAACTCAGATAATTCTAAGTGCCAGCGTGCACCAGCCCGGCTAATTCGAAGATGCTAAGCGGGGATGCCTGATCCCGATTTCACCGCAAACCGGTGAAGCGATGGCTCCTCGGAGCCACGAGGCAGCGCCGCTGAAAGATGCTGATACTTGGTATGCGAAGTGCCCGGTCCGCAGTACTCCCAGCATAAAAATTATTCTGTGGTACGGGCTGTGGATCGCTGAAATGCATGTCTGCACTTTTAATGCGACGCGACCATTCTCGCTCTGTGCCCGGGGTGGGTTGACTGCGCATAACGCCGGCCTGAGCCGTTTGACATGTGCCTTGGTTGGAAGGTTAGACTATCGGCATCTCTCTATTTGTAAGGTTAAGGTAGTTTTGGATGAGTGGCGAGTAGTATGTGCCTCGTTCTGGGCAGGGTGCATGGGGCTCCAGGTGTCTTAAAAGGTCGTTAATTTGTATGCAATTTGGTTCCAGTAATGAAAGTTCAAATTGCATGCCATTTACCTGGCTCTTTCATGTCGGCAGTCGCTAGTAATCCGGTAAATTCGGTAATCCTCGGGGCATGCGTTGCGGCAGTACCCAAAACTGTAGGGCCATTTACAGTTCAGTTTGCTACCAGTCAGTCAGGCTGTATGCGAGTGTAGAAGGCAGGGTGGAGTTTTTTCGCTTTTAACCTCCAAAGCCTACATGTTACGCGTTTATTGCTTGGAGTTATGTGCGGGCCACAATTCGATCCCGGGATAAGCTACGAAACTAAGTACGGCGGTGGGACGAAGCTGGGAAAGGGATAGGGTAGTGGGTGGGGGGCATACTCGTCGATTTGTTTGGAGCCTGCTTTGGAAGGGCTACAATTTGGGATGTCGAATTTTACGTGGCAGTATAGGGTAATCACAAAGTTTATCCAATGAAGGTAGCGCCCTCCCGCAACAAAATGTTTTGCCTTGCTACCATTCTTTTGTTGTGGTCATTTTAATTCCAGCATTTTTCACATTCCTAATGACTTTGAATTAACGAGGTTTTGCTTTACATAATGTGTGCCGGGGGAGGAGGGGGTATATGTCTTACATTTGGGGTCAACTTTTTTTTTTTTGAAGCGAAAGCTTCACTGC
Source organism: Amblyomma americanum (assembly GCF_052857255.1). Classification (NCBI taxonomy): domain Eukaryota; kingdom Metazoa; phylum Arthropoda; class Arachnida; order Ixodida; family Ixodidae; genus Amblyomma; species Amblyomma americanum. The sequence goes on from NC_135504.1 coordinate 40,530,007, forward strand.
GCTAGGTAAAGCCGATATCGTCGTGCATTGCCGGTTGACCTTCAGGTGAGCCAGAGGTCAAGTGTGGCTATATGCCTTGCCATATGTAGACCACCATGGTGTTGCACCACTTGACCTTTGACCTTGGCCTTTCGGTTCGCCGGTAGAATAGTCACGTGACAATCGCATGATGTCGTGCAATGGAAACTACCGTTGTGACGTCAGTCTTGGGCAGGAGCCATGCGCTCGACTTAGACAGATGCCATGGAGGAGTGCGGCGAGGAGCGCATGTATAGGGTTCATTCATTGGGTGACCAACCTCTCGCAATCAACCATTAATTTAACTGCCACCTGCCAGGGTGGCAAGGTGGGCGCGCTGCCTGTCCAGTGTGTGGAATGCACTCAACATTACAGACGCCAAGTTTTGTCTATTTGCCTGATACACCACAGCTCTCGCTCTCTAACCAAGTTCAGCAGTAGTTAAACCACAGCAAATTTTTTGGCTAGCGAGGGCTTAGAGTTGGGGGGGGGTTGCATAATTTGTGCACCCTGTTTTTGAAAAAAAAGCCTGAATTCAATCAAAAGAATTGCGCGAGTAACTACAGTAATAGCTGTACAAACAGTGAAAGTTTCTGGCTGTGTTTTTAAAGGCCTGTCGACACCATGTGACGGTGTGTTGCCTTTCACGGTCTACAGGGCTGTTCGACTCGGTGGTGGGCAGCAAAGAGGTGCCGCGGCCTCAGCAGCAACAGCAGCAGCAACAGCAGCCCGCCGCCACGACAGAGGCGCACATCCCACCCCTAAGGGGCGTGGCCCCCTTAGGCCCCGCCCCCTTGTCCAAGGAGTGCTACTATCAACTGCGGTTGCTAGAGGCAGCCTCCATGCACATGCCCCACCCCTCGGACTCTGAGCGCCTCAGGTCAGTGGCCGATCCTCGGGGTGCGGGCATTCATTTACTTGAGGCTATGAGTGATGGTGCCATGTGCTTTCTATGTTTGCTCATAATGTGTTAACGATGTCCTTTTTTTTTATATTTCACCCTCAGGGCATACAAGTAAGCAGTGCAGAAACTTCTGCTTTGTCTTCTATTGTTCAGTAGTTGTTCGGCTTGGCGACAACTCTTGCAGCAGATTTCTTTTGTTTTTCGTGTCACTGTGAGCTTAATAATGCCACGTGCTTTATTATTTCATTTTCAGGATTTACACGTAAGCATTATGGAATATTCCGTTTTCACCCTGTCTTGTAGTTTAGTTAAGCGGTAACCGCATGAGGCGATATTCCTTCGTGATACGTCGCGCGATGACGCCGCCGTCGCCCATCGCTGCCGCTGGCGCAAACTGCACCAAGCGACGGGACTCAGCGTCGGAGCGGCGCGTTTTCAGTGTTGCTCGATTGCGGCCGCTTCAGCGTTCAGTAATTTTGCGTTAACGCGTAGAACAACGCTCTTAAGGCTTCATGCAAGATAAAACACAATAAAAACATTGAAAAATATTTTTAGGTAATAATTTTATTTTTAGTCTACACAAAGTCACGTGACGCAGAAAAGTGCGCCCGAGGGACGCTGCGATGAGGCGCCAGGCGTCATTCCTGCGCTCTTGCGACTTATAGTGCGTGTAGGACATACCCACAACACTCGTTACTTTTGAACTTCATTAATGAGCATTTCATTAAATTCTTGCATAGCTGCCATGGTGAGGGATGCGTCGGCTGTTGCTCCGCGCGGAAAGCCCGCTGAAAAAAAAAATCGACTTTCGCGCGCAAGACGGATCGGAAGTTACTCACCCGCAAGGCCTACCGTCATTGGCTAGTCTCGCACGGCACTTCCGGGCGATGGGCGACAGTGCTTTGGCGGCCCTCAGCCCATCGCGCGATGCCATCGCGCGGCGTGTCGCCACGAATTTTCGCCTCATGCGGTTATTGCTTTATAAGCTGTGGACCTTGTGCAAAAGTGTTGTCATCTGTTGGAGCTGTAGGGCAAGCTGTAATGGGCGTCATGTTGAAGGTTTCCGTTTGCAGTAAAGTTATTGAAAGGTGAAAAATTCATTATTTATTGGACTGTCTTGACTGTGCCCTTCTGTGACGACCTGTGGGCAATGTTGGCAGCTTAAACATATTTCAGAGTTCATTACCATGCTGTAGGGAATGCAGGTTGGTGAATCGGCAGGCCGTATGGAGCTACACCCAAATTATTTGTACAGAGTTTTGTAACCAGGCTTCGACAGCAAAATGTGCACAGTTTTCTCTGCATGCACCAGCCTGATTTTCCGTAACCTAGCTATCAGCCTTTTCTGAGAGAGCTGCGCTTAGAAGTGATTCCTTTTCTTCAGGTGAACTGCATTCTTTTATGACTCAAATGGGTTTTATCCCTGCTCTGTAGCTCGTCCACCGTCATTTCTGTGCACATTTTGCCAGCAGTAATAAAATCAAATTTTTTCTGGCCATCTTATGCATCTTTACACCAAAGTGATTCCATAATACAGTCGCCGACCGATTTTTCGGACTCGAAGGGACTTGAAAAATGGTCTAAATAATCCAACTGTCCGAAAAATTCTTGAAGTACAAAAAAAATCACTTTATTGAGATGAAATCGTCTTTAAAAAGTCACAGATTCTACCTTGCAGAATATTTCTCTTGCTGGCGATGATTTGCGCCTGTATGTGCGCCAAAGTTGTGCTTTCACTGTACGTACACGCTAGACAGCAAGGTCGCGGCGTTTAGTTTAATTCTTTGACGGACCTGGCGGCACGGCGGGGCCATGTTGTCCACAACCCGAGTGTGCACCACACCGCTCGTCAAACACGCAAAGACAAGGCGCTTGTCGTTCAACACAGTGAAACCGCCGGAAGCAATCGCAAAACGGTGAACGGATGCAACTTCGTGAAGACGGAGCGCCACTCGGTCGACGCGGTCGGGGAAATCAATGACGAAACGGCGAATGGCGAATGTATGTGACCTGCCGCGGTGGCTCAGTGGTAAGGGCGCTCGGCTACTGATCCGGAGTTGCCGGGTTCGAACCCGACGGCGGCGGCCGCGTTTCGATGGAGGCGAAATGCAAAGTCCCCTGTGGGCTGTGCGATGTCAGTGCACGTTAAAGATGACCACCTAAGATCCCCAGGTGGTCGAAATCATTACGGCGCCTCATTCTTCTCTTAGTCCCTCCTTTATCCCTTCCCTTTATGCGCGGTTCAGGTGTCCCCCGAGATTTGAGACAGGTATTGTGCCATCTCCTTTCCCGAGCAAACAATTTTCAATTTTCAACGTATGAGACAAGGGATAACCGTCCGTGACAACATGGGCGACAAAAGCAAGTTGATGGCGATGACAATCCGACGGCCACATCAAAGTGTCAGAGATCGCAGGAACCTCTACTGGCAAAAATGAGGTACCAAAGTTATGCCAAGCCAATCCAACCGCAGATTAATTCCATAAATCCACCTCAATCCAAGATGGCGCCTTTTATGCTGGCGAAAAGCCGATAAGATGGCCAATTTTGGCTTGTGGGCGAGTGAAATTAGTCCGAAAAATCGAACTTTCGGACTTTTAAAGTCCGAAATATCTGTCGCGAATATGTATGCGTTTCTATGGTGTGACTGACTGTGCCTCATCGAAGTCCGAAATATCCTACTAGTCCGAATTACACGTCGGCTACTGTATCTGGAGTGTTTATGTGACAAATCCTGGTGTTCCGATTTTTCAGTTTTTGGCCTCCATGACAGTATGCACGAAATTTTGTAACTGCCTGTAAGAAATCTTTTTTTAAAACTGCCTATAAGAAATCTTTTTTTAAAATTAGAAACCTAATTAATTAGTTTTCTGAAGGTCTGGATATAGTATTTAGGTGGACAGCATTTGCTTTGAATCAAAATAATGAGCAGCACCTGAAAGGGTTAATGGGTGCCCCAAGTACTTATCTCCTGGAAAGATTATCGCCTTTCACTCAAAATGTTAACCGGCTACGTTGGCCTGCTAAAATGCTTGTTTGTCCATTGGCTTTTGTGTGTATTTGAAAGTGGAAGGTCTGCTGATTCCTTTAGCTGGGCATTCTTCAATATCCCTGCTTGCTTCACAAGCATGATATGCAACATTAAGTGCTGGTAAAACTCTCCTTATCCTCAGGTGGAGCACGAATTTACTTACTGGCTCATTGTGCCAAACTTTTTGATGCTCCTGCAATATTTGCATAGTGTGGCCACCAGGTGGCAGCACTTGTTATGCAAGGTCTGTCTACAGGCGGGGATTTCTAAACCCCCCCCCCATTGCTTGTGTGTTGCATGCCGCATAGGTGGATGTCGTTCCCGAAGATAAAGGCAACGCAACGAGATGAAATTTTTTGGCATCAAATTTTGCCATTGTTGCGTAACCTGATGCTGTGGCCTTCCAGTAATTCGCATTTCCTCTCGTCTTTCTTCCCGGCGCATAGGCCTTACCTTCCGCGGAATCCTACGCTGGTGCCCAACTTCTACCCGCAGAGCTTGCCCCACTGCGATACGGTGGAGTTCTTCCAGAAGCTGTCCACCGAGACACTCTTTTTTGTATTCTACTACATGGAGGTGAGGAGCAGGTGTGATTGTGTGTGTGGTGGTTCACCCACGTGAATGTGGCGTGCCCCTGACGGTTTGCGTCATCCGCCTCTCTTGGATTGTGTCTGCACAGGGATCCAAGGCACAGTACCTGGCAGCCAAGGCCTTAAAAAAGCAGTCCTGGAGGTTCCACACCAAGTATATGATGTGGTTCCAGAGGCACGAGGAGCCCAAGACCATCACGGACGAGTATGAGCAGGCAAGGCGATCTCTCTTCTAGTGGGATGCACTTGTTGAGGGCAGGAGGCTGTGTGGTCAGTTTGGCTGTGAGGGAAAGCAAAAAAATTTTTTTTCGGGGGGTGTGTGATTATTTGAAATTTCAAATACAGATTGAATATAACGTATTTACATGATTGTAAGTCTACTGGAATTTAAGTCAACCCGCCATGTCACATGTCAGGAAAAAGAGGGGAGTGGGAGGTCGTGCTGGTGGGTACTGTCACTGGACTACAGTCGAACCTCGTTATAACGAAGTAGCATCGGGACCGTAAATCAGTTCGTTATATCCGATATTCGTTGTAACAGTAGACATAAATATCGGCTGTGACAAATTCGTAATTTGGCTCGCACAAATATTCTAGACACTAAAATGCATTATATACTTGGCTTTGAACCCACTACAAACGTGGTAATCCTTACCTGTCTCCTTGTGGCATTCAATCAAAATAGGCCGGAATATGGGAAGGTTGACACGACTGTTCTTACGTCGTCGCGCACGTGAAAGTGCGTGGCGCGAAACGACTGCACCATGTGTCTGCGCATAGGCGACTTGGTGTAGAGAGAGGAACTCGAGTGAGACACAGCGGGAACCATCGCGCCTGCGTGCTCTGCCGAAGCGCGATTGGTGGCCCCGAGAGGGACCGTTGAAAAAAAAAAGCTGCCAAAGCAGCTTTGAGAGAAGAGGAGGAGGAGGAGAGGGGGCGTTGGGCGAGAAGAGAAGGAGGAGAGGCGGCGTTGGGCGAGGAGACATATGCAACGCCAGCCCGGGATCAGCCAAACAGGTTTGCATTCGTTCATTTGAAGAAAGATGTTATCTTCGTCTGGTGGCTTTTCACAGCGCTGCGCAGAATGAAGTTTTCTACATTGTCCATGCTCAAGAGGGCCTTTTCTACGTCAGCAGTTTTCGTCGTCGGGAGTTTTTCCAAATATCCTTTCAGCCTCCTGGCCATGTCCGCGGCATCCGCACTGCTCATCGTTGGTTCATCCCGTTCACTCTCACCGCTGTCGCTGCTGCTGTCATCCTCGGGCAACAAAACGCGATCCACAATTTCTTGATCCGTCAGCTCGGGCGCCACGGCCAAGTTCTCATCGGCCGAAACGAAATCGTCGAATTCGACGCCTGGGACTGCCAGCCGATCCCAAGTTCTGTCCAGCTCTGCCTGGTCTTCGGGCTGCACTTCTTCTTCGTCGGCAGGCAGAACAAAACCGGCATCCGCGAAACAGTTCCTTATTGTCGACTGCCTCACCTCATTCCACGACCCGTACAACATTTCGAGTGTCGTCTTGATGTTTATTGTTGTCGATCTATGTCGATCGATGTCAAACACCAGTTGCGTCACCAAACGCTTCCTATAATTGCACTTAAGCGAACGAATAATGCCTTTGTCTAAAGGCTGCAAAGCAGAAGTTGCGTTCGGTGGCAAAAACTGCAAGCGAACTGCCTTCAGCACGATCGAAACTTTATGCGCCGAACAGTTGTCCAAAAGCAACAGGACCTTCCTGTGCTGCCTCTCCATGTCCTGGTCGAACGCTCTCAGCCAGTCCTCGAAAAGCTTGGTCGTCATCCACGCTTTTTTGTTCGACGTGTATTGAACCTGCAAATTCCGGACGCCTTTCAGGCACCTCGGATGTGCCGACTTGCCGATGACGGTGAGCCGTCTTTTGTCGGAGCCGTCCATGTTCACGGCAACGACGACAGTCACCCGGTCTTTGTTTTTCTTGCCCCCATGGCAGGTCTCGTTCTTCATCGCCAGTGACCGCTCTGGCAACAACTTGAAAAACACGCCGGTTTCGTCGACGTTGTATACGTCGCACTCGTCGTACTCCTGGAGCAGAGGACGAAAATTCTCCAGCCACGTTTGACATGTCTCCATGTCGACAGCGGACCCTTCGCCAGACAAAGTGTGGCACGCGATCTCGTGCCTATCTTTGAAACGTTGCAGCCAACCGCTGCTTGCACAGAAATCGTCATGCCCCAGTACGCAGGCCAGGCTGTGGGCCTTCCGTTGAAGAAGTGCTCCCGACACCGGCAAATTTCGCGCCCTCACATCTTTAAACCAAGAAAGCAAAGCCGCTTCCAAGTCCGGGTGATGGCAAGGCCTAACTCGTTTACGGTCGGCTTTTATGGCGACCTCGGTGTTGCCCTCAATCTTCTTTCTAGTGGCCAAAATGGTGGATAACGTACTTTGAGGAACGCCGAATTCCGAAGCAATATCCTTTTTCTTGCGGCCACTGTCCACAGCTCTCAGTATCTGCAGCTTTGTCTGGAGCGAGATCGCTTTCCTCTTCGATGCCATTTCGAGCGCTGCAACAACAAGACTGGCCGCTGTGCTGATGTCAGAACGCCGGCCTCAAAGTTGCCAATGTTGCTGCGCTTGCCTTTCTTTACCGCTGGACAAGTGGCGCCGCCTTTCGGCCCTCTGTCATGTCATGAGCTTTCAGAGTTTTCGCGCTCTGTTCACAGGTGGCGCGACCATCCAAACGCGATTTTTGTGCCAGACGGCAAAACTTTTTCAAACGATAAAAAAAAAAATTCAGCTGTGTATCCGCCTTCGATTTTCATTTTGCTTTTTGTTTTTTTTATGCTACTTTCAAGTTCTGAGCCTCGTGTAAACCAAATATTTCTTCGTTACAGCCGATATCGCGGCGGATCTCGCGTTTTCGGTTTCGTTATGAAAGAATAAATGTCACTGAAATGAAGCATGACCAACCAAAATTCGTAATTAGTTCGCTATAACCGATAATTCGCTATATCAGTGTTCGTTATAACGAGGTTCGACTGTACTCGTCCACACTTGCTCCGTCGACCTCACTAGTGCTGCCGTCATCATCGGTGCTGCTGTTCCAAGTACTTACCTCTGACGTTGTCGTCCAGCGAAATTCCCCACTTTGCAAACAACCAGAGCATGTCATCGTCCTGTGAAATCTCGCTGTTTGCAAACAACTGCACCACATCATCATGTGGAACAGCTGGAGATTGCAGCCACCACTTCTGCATCGTTTGTTCTGAAACGTGGAACTTGCAGCCTGGCGTGCAGTTGTTTCTTCGGCATAAACAATGACAGCCATCTTGAACGTAGCTGTGAATGAGCGCTGAACGTTAAGGCCCCGGAGTGCAAATGACAATTGATGAAGCACTACATTAAAAACTGGTAAGGCATGGCCGGCAGTCAAGCCGAATGCATCAAACAAGGCCAAAGGGAAACCGTGCGTGAGCGGTGTCGGCTCTTCCATTGGCTACCAACACTCTCCCGAAGCGCTGCCGTTCAGAGTGGTGGTGCCAGTGTGATTAGAGCAGCAGCTCTTCCATCAAATATCAACACTGCCATGAGTGCTGAATGCGCCGTTAGAAGTAAAAGAAAAATTAGCTGTGGTTTAACTACTGTTGAACCTGGTTAAAGAGTGGAAACTGGTGTATCGGGTAGCTAGGTGCGGCTTAGAGTCTGTAACGTTGAGTGCGTACCGGACAACTGCCAGCACCGGAGCTCGTCGAAGCGCCTGTGTTTTCATTCCCGTTCATGCTGCCCGTTTATGAATGCCTAAGTACGTAGCTTGGAGATACGTTTCTAAGACATCTGTGCATTCGCTAGACGCGTGCCATCTGCTGGATCATTGCAGTACATTTCGTGTTTGGGTTTCAGTGGGCGCCGCATGATGGCGCTACAACTGCACGCCATGCATGAAGTTCACCGAAAACGTACTTAGCTACTTGCTTAATTGGGGTATCTAATTTTCGTGCTCATAATTAAATTACTTATGCGCACCTCAGCACATATCTCGAAGACACGTTTCTTACACATCCGTGTATTCAATAGATGCACCTTCATTTACTTCGAAGAGTCGAATAGTTGTGGATAGGAAGCGTCCCCGTCTCGCATGCCACAGGCCCGGGTTTGGTTCCCGTCTTCAGCACAGTTTTCTTTCCTTAATAATTGAAACTGCTTCAAGGTCATAAAGCATTCGCTTTAGAAGAGAAATCTTTTCGAACAAAACGTGCAGAATAGCCAATTGCTATTGAGTAGAGCCATAGAGCAAGCATAAAATTGCAACCACACTGTTGCATCCCTGACATCCCACATGTCTCTGCTTTATGGTGCCATGTTTTGGTTTCGATTGTAAGTCAAACCCCCACTTTGAATTTTTAATTTTAGAAAAGGTCTGCTTAAAATAGTGTAAATACGGTATTTCTTGCTCTGTCCATATTCGATTCTATTTCCTTTGAATTTTCAAATATTCAGCAGGGATTGAATACTGAGCTGACTTTATCAAAAACCACAGTATTTGGGCAGATTTTCTAACCATCGTGTTTGAGATGTCAGGAAAATGGTTCTTGCTTTTTTCTCCATTGTTCATTCCATGAACTGATCACATTCAGACACTGCTAGTCTGGACCACATGCAAAATTTAGTAAGTGGACCTTCCCCACATATCCCGTGATGAGTACAAATTGGCCACCTGCCTGCTTCAAACAGCAGCAACGTGAACGTATGTTTTTTTTTTTAATCCTTTCGTATTGGGTTACTCAACGTCTACACCCATGACTTCTTGTCCTGTCGCCTTGACAACTCTTCTAGTGTAACCTCCACTATCTTGTTTTGGTCGGCCATGGTATGCAGGAAAGTCCACTTGTGTAGTTTCACACGGGCTGAGCTGTCACCAGCAGGGGAGGCGCTTGCATAAAAATCCCGCCTGTTGCAAGGCAGACAAGAGGACGATAGAAGGGGCCCCCGTCGCTAGGCCGAATAATAGGCTGGCCGTGTAGTTTGTTTCTGAGCTTTCCCGCCAGCCTGCGGCGATGGTGGCTTTGGCTGCGCATGCGCCAGCCAACTGAAGCAAGAATCTGCGTACGAAAGCGTACGCCGATTGGTATATTGGTAATTATTCATTAATGCATTTAACGTCTACATTTCCACATCTCTATGCAAATTATTCTGCCCATCCAAAGCCATTCTCTAGGATCTGCATAAGTGCACAAGGTGCTGCTTTAACGAGGTTCAAAAATTTTTATTCTTAGTTCATTATATCACTGATTTAAGCTGTGCCAACTGTGCAGGTATTGTTACCAGACGACAATGAAGTCGTTATTTGTGCTTTTGAAGACTATGGTGCTGTGAGTGGGTGTGCATGAGTGTTCTTTAAGCCTCAGGTCATTGAGTTCCTCTCAGTGCTGCACAGTTCTTCATAGAGACCTCCTCATAACAATGGTACTGTATTTACACAATTGTAAGTCGAGCCTCCCTAGTCACATTTCCGGAAAAAAAACAAAACAAAAACTTCCGAGGATGTTTAAGCTTGGCCTTGAATAGTTGAACGTGATAGCGTTATCCAGCAGCCACCATCTATCGCCAGCCGCTATATCGGCTGCCGCGAGCGGGTGTGCCCGTGGGCAAATACCAAAGCGAAAATTTATTAATCAGTGGACTACTCGTCCACACTTGCGCCATCGTCCTCACTAGTGCTGCCGTCGTGATCGCTGCTTCGGTGTCACAGCACGTCGTTCTAACGTCGTCCAGCGAAATCCCACACTTCGCAAACAGCCACATCATGACATCACGTGGAACAGCTGAAAATTTTCCTCGCTGCAGCTGTAACACCTGTATCACCCGTTGCGAACGTCGAACTTGCGGCCCAGCGCGCAGCTGTTCGTTTCTTCGGCTTAAAGAATGGCAGCCATCTTGAATGTAGCCGTGAATGAGCACTGGTCGCTTGCTAGACCTGGAGCACAAATGATGACCGACGAAGCGCTACATTAAAAACTTGTAAAATGCGGCTGGCACTAGTAAAATGCGTCAGAGGCAAAGATAAACTACACGCGAATGGCGTCTGCTCTTCTGTCTGCTACCGACACTCCCCGGCACTGCTGCCGTTCCGAGTGGGGGTGTCACCCCGATTGGAACACCGGCCCTTCCATCAACTATCAACGCTCCGTTGAGCGCCGAGCTTGCATTTGGAAGTAAAAAGAAAGCTTGTTGGACGCTTGAGCTTCCCGCAGAGTGCGATTGCGTTATCAGCAACCGCAGTCTGCAGCCACGTGTGGGGTACCAGTTTGCTGCTTATCAATAGTCGCCATCGGCTGCCGCCCGTGCGCGCGGGGAGGGGATGTCAGTTTTGTGCGTTCACATTGCAGCTGCTCAAGGCCAGCACCAAGAGCGATGCGACGGATCTCCGCAGCGAAAATGCAACCACGCTGTTGCATGCCCGATATCTCGTTTGTCTTGCCTTTGCTTATAGTGCCATGTTTTCGTGTCGATTGTGAGTCGACCCCCTCACTTTGGATCTTCAAATTTTTAAAAATAGGTTGACTTACAATCGTTTAAATACGGTATCTCTTGCAGTAACAACATTGTGAAGGTATATACACACAGCATCACAAAGGGAATTGTTGTCTGTGGACACTAGGCAGTGGCAGCCATATTCCTTCCAAGTCTGCCTTGCTGGCGAGCTGACTGCATGCTTGCCTTGCCGGAACCAAACAGCAGGTGTGCACTTTCAGCGCATGGTAGGGTAGCGACGACAGCAGGGCATGCTGTGCTGTTTCTATGCTAGTGCCAGTGCTGGCATCTCTCTTTCTTTCACTGCCTACTTCATCCCTTGCATCATGGCACCGTTCCATCACCAGCCCCCACTCCTTGTGCGCTTTCCATGTCACCCTCTTGACACGTGCTCTGGACCCGTCCTGCAGGCTTCGGCACGCGATGTGCTCTTTGCCAACACACACTTGTTGCTTCACTCCCGCTGGTCGGAACTGCTCCTGATTGCACCTGGAGCTGAAGATGGAAAGGCTGTTCTGACTCTCCTCTAATTCCATTCTCAAACTGTGTTGCTGTGACCTACGAGCATGGGTCAGCACAAGTGCATTCCTGCTGTGGGTAGTCTCACGGATTACACCACTATTCTTTTTTTTTCTTTTTAGGTGCAGTTTTGCCGTTCTGGTGCCTATACTTCGTTTCATACATCAGATGCAACGCTGTCAAAGCTAGCGCTCTTGTTTGCGCTGCCTGCGTCCACGACCAAAAAGTACTGCTCTCCTTCTGGCGAGTGAAACATATTAAAGGATTTGCCTGTAGGCCTAATACATGATAGATTTGTCATCAGCTTGATTAAATACAGTCGCCGACCGATTTTTCGGACTCGAAAGGACCCAAAAAATGGTCCGAATAACCGAACAGTCCGAAAAATCTGTGGAGTTAAAAAAAAATCACTTTTTTGAGATGAAATCTGCTTAAAAATGTCACTGATTTTACCTTGCGGAAAATTTCTCTTGCTGGCGACAATTTGCGTCTGTATTTGTGCCAAGGCTGTGCTTTCACTGTACACGCAAGACAGCGAGATCTTCGCATTTAGTTGGAATACTTCCCACGCTTCTTTGACGCACCCGGCGGGACCATGTTGTCCACAGCCCGAGTGTGCACCACACCGCTCGTTAAACACACGCAAAGATAAGGAACTTATCTTTCAAAGCGGCGGAACTGCCAGACGCAATCACAAAACGTAACTTCGTGAAGACTGAGCGCCACTCGGTCAACGCAGTCAGAGAAGCCCAAGTGACAAAACGGCAAATGGTGAACGTATGAGATCTGCCGCGGTGGCTCAGTGGTTAGGGCGCTCGGCTACAGATTCGGAGTAGACGGGCTGGAACCCGACCGCGATGGCCGCGTTTTGATGGAGGCAAAACGCAAAGGCGCCCGTGTGCTGTGCGATGTCGGTGCACGTTAAAGATCCCCAGGTGGTCGAAATTATTCCTTGAGCCCTCCATTACGGCACCTCTTCCTTTCTTCTCTCAGTCCCTCTTTTATCCCTTCCCGCCGAGATGCGAGATAGCTCCTGCACAATTTCCTTCCCCCAACAACCAATTTCAACGTATGGGACAAGCGATAATTACCCGCGACAACGTCGGCGACTGGATTGGATTGGACTGGAATGACAAAAGCAAGTTGGCGGTGATGACAATCCGGCTGCCACCTCGAAGTGTCAGAGATCGCAGGGACCTCTGCTGGCAACAATGAGTTACTGAAAGTGTGTCAAGCCAAGCCAACTGCAGCATAAATCCACCTCAATCCAAGATGGCGCCTTTTGCGCCGGCGAAAAGCCGATAAGATGGCCTATTTTGGCCCGCGGGCGACTGAAATTAGTCCGAAAAATCGAACTTTCGAACTTTTGAAGTCCGAAATATCCATCGCGAATATGTATGCGCTTCTATGCCTCATCGAAGTCCGAAATATCCTACAAGTCCGAATTATTGGAGTCCGAATTACCCGTTGGCTACTGTACACTCTTACTGCTGACGACAAGCTGCCGCTTTCTCGTGCCTTAGACCACTCTGCGACAGCACAAGCGCGGAGTAACACGCCCCTTTTTATTTTTCCGTACCTTTCACAGCGTTGCCTCTGATCTATGAAAAGGAGCATATGTGCGTCCTGCTTATGACCACGCTGTTCTTCCAGCATGCCAAAACTGCGCACTCATCATGGTCTTTTCGCTGTTGATGTGATGGAACAATCAAGGCAGTTCTGGCAAAATGCATTAAGACTGCTAGCGAGTTGCACAGCAGCCTGATCTGTTACGAGAGTGGGACAACACCTTCCACACTCCCCAGCGACACCTGAAGACGAAGCACCGGTTGTGGAATGCCACTCCTAACACAGCGTTCACATGTCAACAACACAGCCCGTTTAGCCCTTCCATTTCGGTTTATCCGGAATGCAACCCCTGTGGTGGATCCAAATCTCTAAAATGCTGTCGCGAACTGCGAAGGTGCGAAAACAAAACCATGCCATCAGATATGCCTGTGCTAGTAGCCCGCATTTTACGCTTTGAGCCCGTTGTTGAACGTTTCAGAGGTTTGAATAATAGTTTGAGTAGTGAAAGTGCAGTGCGAATTGAATAGCAAATACTACTTGAAAACCATTCAAGGTCGCGAATATTCCTACACCCGTGATTTTTTCCTTCATATTCATATTCAGAGTAAAATCTCATTACAAATGACACTCGATTATAACAACATTTGAAAGTGGTTTGGTTCGTTTTCGTATGTTCGCCGTGTTAACAACATCACATACAAGAGACATGGTTACAAAAGACACTCGGTTACTGAGGACAACTTTTTTTAGGTCCCTAGAGAAATATTTCACTATATAGAAGAGAGAACCCAGATACGCTCACGCAACACAACCTACGTCGTACCAACTCGTGTGCTCTGCACTTTTCATTCCCTTGGCTCGGTTCTGTTCCATACCGTAGCCGGATGTCGCACATCATGTGGTTTCAATTATTGTCTCACTGCACCAAAATTTTCGTCATTCTGCTTCGATAATTTCAGTTGCGCTCCTGCACTGACTGTTGAGTTGAATTTACTTTGGGTTGGATTTCCGTCGCACCTTCTGCGGTGCCGGTCGCTTTGTACGCCAGTAGTCAGACCAGTTGGACACCAGAGCTGTCGCCATTCTTACATGGAACAGTTCTGTTCGACGATTCATCCGCTATAGTTCCGTATCAGACACAAACTCGGATGTCTAAAAGTCATGTTGACGTGAAATCATGCGAAGTCACATTAACAATTTCCTGTTAATGTTTGTGGATGTGTTTAAACGCACCTACTCCTGGTGTGCAGTAACCTGATCTGGTCAAACTCGTCAGTGTTTTTAGAATTTTTGGTTACAAGAGACATCTTTCTCGGCTTCCTTCAGTGTCTCTTCTAATGATGTTTTACTACATTTCTATGTTTGTACATCCCTAATTTTTATTCTTTTAGTCGACTGTTTTTTTGGCCAGTGAGAGCTGTTAGTTTGGGGGCGGCCCCGGGGGAACACATTTCTTAAAAATCCATGTGCACTGGGCTTTTTTATTTTCTGCCGGGAAAATGTCGTCGTCGTCTTGAATTTTGCCGCCGTTCTGGGATAGCGCCCCCCCTACTTTGTCGGTAGCTTTGACTTGTGGGGTTGGGGGCACTTGCTCGGAATTTTTACTTTAAGCAAGTTGGGTTGATGGCGAAGAAAGGATGGAGCTAAAGGACAACTTTAATAGCAAATAAAGGTTTTTCACGCGAGTTCTCCGCAACGCGTTTTTGGCGGATTCTTAGCATGCAAAGGAGACTTAATTTCAATGTAGTGAAATTTCAGTATTGCAAAGTAGACTGCGGATTTTACTGACTTTGTTAAATTGAGGTTTAACTGCACAAACATGTGCCCCCTTTTTCTACAAAACCAATGGACAAAACAGCTTGAAAGTGATGCTGTTGAATTTCTAGAGCCATTCTGAGTGAAATTTTTCCTTTTGTTTGCATGTGAGGCATTCATATAGCTTGCGCCTTATAAAAAATTGTTGTCCTGCCTGTGGACACAAACTAGAAGCAGAGGCTCCACGACAGCGGTAAAATTTTGTAGAGAATGCAGGAAACAAAAGAAGCATATAAATGACGGAAAACAGCATTCAAAACGAAATGATAGCATGTCAATCTGTTCCGAACTAATCCCGCTACAACGAAATTAACCCGCAAAAAATTCCATTGATACGAAACTTTTGTGTTCAAGAAATCGGACCAGAGCACTCGTAGATAGGTTGGGTAGTTCGTGAACAGCGTTGACATCCAAACACCATGAGCCACCGCAGCAGTGGCTCACTGGTTATGGCGCTCGGCTGCTGACCTGAAAGACGTGGGCTTGGTCCCGGCCGCGGCGGTCGAATTTCGATGGGGGCTAAATTCTAGAGGCCTGTGTATTGTGCGATGTCAGTGCACGTAAAAGAACCCCCGGGTTGTCTAAATTATCCGGAGCCCTTCATTACGGTGTCCCTCATAGCCTGAGTCTCTTTGGGACGTTAAACCCCCTTAAACCAAACCATTTCCAAAAATACATGTGGTTTTTCACTGTTTCGAATTCAGCACCGTGGCATGATTTTAGTGCTTCTTCGGTCGGTTACTCACAAAGTCTTGTTAAGGGCAACTTTGCCCCCAAAATTGTTTGTTGCGTTGGAAAATAATTGCTTTGCCATAAATCTTTGTGCTGGCGGGAATACTTAGTTTTTGTGGAATTTTCGATGTAGTGGCTTTCGTTGTAACACGGTTACTCCGTGTTGCATTTGTTCTCGAGTCTCAAAAAGTCCTTGCTATTACATAAGCTTTATTCTATTCCTCGTGGAAAACTGTGCTGCTTTGAGCGCACAAGAAGATGAAGCACCTGAAAGTCTGGATGAGGGGCAAGAGATGAGACCAAACGCATCTCGTCTCTCTTCACGCTTAAAGGCGATAAGTGACAAGAGGCAAGACTTGCTTCATCTTGTTTCTTGTTGCTCATCCCACCTTTCACGTGTTTACAATCTTCCACCATGAGCCAGCACCAACTGGATCGAATCCTTGCATTGCTAAGTCTGTCCCATTCTCACACTGTTTTCCTTGTGCCGTCTTGCAGGGGACGTACATCTACTTCGATTACGAGAAGTGGAGTCAGAGGCGCAAGGAAGGTTTCACGTTCGAGTATAGGTACTTAGAAGACAGAGATCTGAACTGAGTGTGGGGCTTCTTCGGCGCCCATGCCTCGGCCCCCCCTGGGACTCGCTCTCCAGCCTGTGTGTCTCCGTGCGCGCCCCCCTTCTGCCACCGCCACCATGTGCGACACTCCAGCCTACCGCCACCGCTCTCCTCTGTCGTCCTCGCTCAGTACACCCTGCTCAGAGTGCCGTGATACGCCCTCCCCCTCTGCTCTGGTTTTTGTCCCCCCCTCCCCTTGTTTTCTTTGTTTCTTGCCTTTTTTTCTTTGCCTTTTTTTCCCCCATTGCCTCTGGGTTGCCACTTTGGCACTGTGGTTGTCATCGTCATCACATCAACACCTGTGCTGCTGCGCAATGGAGGGGAGGAGGGCTGCACACGCAAGAAGTCAAAGAAAAAAAAATGCCTGCAAACTTCATCTGAAGAAGAGGACCATGCCACCACTCGGGACTTGGCGAATTGCCGTCGCCACCATTTACCACCACCACAACCACCACCCCCCTGTTGTTCGTTGCAAGCGGGGGACAAACACACAAGCCTGCCAGCGTTTATTGTGTAGTGTGTTCAGTCTCCGTGTCTTCGCTCGCTTTTTTTTTAGTTTTGTATTTATTTTTTTGTGTTGCTACCTCTGGTCTTCTTCTTTGCTCATCACATTTGGGAGAAGGGAGCATGTTGTCCCGCTGCGTCTACTTCACAACCCCCTCTTGTGTTTCGTGCGGGATTGAGTCGGATGGGTGTGCTAACGAGAAACGCACAGCTTGGCAATGTTTTTTCTCCGGTGCGCACATGGGCTGCGGAGCCACGGTGGAAAAAAAATGCAGTCCTCTGGGCCTCTGAGCGTGCGAAAAAACGTGTGCATTTTCGCAGCGTGCCAAGTGGTGGTCACTTGACAGGGGGTAGTTGTAGTACACTGTGGTTGTACGATATATGGTGGCAAAAATGGGAAGAGAAAACAAACGGAAAAACTGGGCAGCTGTGTGCGCTGCGATCGACTGGCAACCAGCCACGTACTTTCTTTTTAGTTTTAGAGTGTACGCACCCTTGTGCCCATTTGAAGCGGCCGGTAGCGAACAATCTGGCGAGCTTTCTTTTGGAGCACGGGTGCATTTTCCACTCCTCTGTGTCCACTTTTGTAATATATACGAGTTTGTGTTGAGTTCCCGCAGAGTAGTGAGACACTAGTGATTAAGTAGGAGTTTTGGCAGGAGGGCATAGAAAAATTCAGCTCCATATGCTTGCGCGGTGTTTATGAGGTCTTCGGCTTCTGTTTCCTAGTGCCCACTTTCTTTCTGTCTATCACATCTTGCTTGCTGCCTCTAGCTGTTTTGTTACCTTCTCCGTCCCTCTAGTTGTCATCTTGTACCATAAAGCGTCTCGTAACTTTTGTTTAGATCATGGTGGACACTTGACATGATCGTTTCGCATCAGTGCCTCCTTCCCTTTGCTCCTTGCCTGCCTGCCATCTTGTTTATGGTTCACAGTGCTCATCGACGATGGCACATGTACATAAAAGAGGTCATTCTTCAACTATTTCTCTCTCTTTTTTTTTTTTTGCACATGTTACAGAAGCGAGGAGTTTTCCTCTTGCCGGGCTGGCCTGTGCAAGTATTTCACAACTCGTCCTCTCCTCTCTCTCCCTCTATCCTCTCACTCTTACTCCTTCTCCTTTCTGCGAGTTGTGCGTAATCTGCAAGTGGCTGTTTCTTCCGTTTAACCGTTTAATCCTCGGTGGTTTGTCTTGGTAGTCGTCCATGAGCTGAGGAAAGCAATTAGACGGGCGGCAGAATGAGTCGGCGTTCTTGCCACGTGCACCGGCATCTTTTTCGCGGCAGTTGGCGCAATGGCAGTGCATTTTTGCGCTCCAAAGTTCTCGAATGACTAGTCTCGCATTGCAGAGAGCCCACGTTTGTTGCCTTAATTTGTTCCCCCCAATGCAGAGCGTTTTCTCTGTGCAGATAATGATGGCATCCATTCACATGGATGGCACGTCCTGCGATTGCAGGGGCTTTTAACTTTTATAGGCGTTTCAGCAGCAATTGTCAAGGCTTTTCCTTTTTGTTTGGCGCGTTCATGCACCTGGTATGTTGAAAAGCGAAGTCTAGCGCCAGCTGAAAAGAGAGACGTGTACATATGTGCGTGGCCATGTACATATATATCTATTATGCACGTGCGTTATATATATATATATATATAAATAAGTATAAATATTAAGAAACGAATTTGACATGCGGCACTTCTGTGGCTGCGCTGGCAAGGGCTGAGGGAGGTTGGTCGCTGCATTTATGTTTTGTGGTTTTTTGAGCGACCGTGCCGGTGGAGAGTCATCACCGGCTGTGTTCTTTACTGGGGCGCCGTTCTAGTTGCCATAATTCTAGTGCCTTCGGCAATTTTGTGGTCTGTGTACTTTGGACCAGAAAGGGAAAAATTCTTTATACTGGCCTTGGGAAGCAGTCTCACGGCGACCCTCCTTCACACAATTGAAAAAAAAAAAAGTGAAAGGAAAAAAATTCCGACTATGGTGTGTATTCTTGGTTTTGAGTGCTTGTGCAGACATGGTGTTTCTTGGGTTGGTGGTTGATAGTTTCTAGTGTACTTTCTGCCAGCGAAGTCGCAGGGCCGTTTGCTTGAGCACTAGACTTCGGTTTTCCTCCTTGCCACGTGTTTTTTTTTGTTTATATACTTTTAATTTTTGTGGCGTTTCTAGGGATTGAGCCCTTTTTAATTTTCAGAGTGTAGGCTGAAGTTTGGAATAAGTCAATGCTGGAGAATGGGTGCCTGATGTTGTGACATCCTGCAATCGTAATTTCTAAGGCCCTCCTCGATTTTTGTCGGGGAGGCCTTTGGCAGAGTTAAACTGTGCTCTGAAAATATTTGCATTGAATGACAAAGTAGCGAATAAAAGTGGAGCACTTGTTTTTTTAGTACGTGGCCGGTTGCCAGTGTCGCACTTTATAGTCTCTGTCACTGCTCCGCAACATTACGACCACATTGCACAAAATGGGTGGGACTTAGAAAACTTGTGAAGCAAAAATGTGTGGAGGTGGCGTTGTGATCGCTCTTGTTACCTTGTCTTGTTCAGAACGTTCCGACTTAGTATTGGTGATGTACTTTCCTGAAACCAAGTACAAACGTCAGTATTTCATCGAGCAAAGTGTGCGACTCCCTTTTATGCCACAGAGCATTTATTTGCACAACATGTAATGCTATTGGCAGTGCAAATCTCTGTACTAAATACATGGATATTGGGGGGGTGTCTGAAATGGTTGTAGAAAATTCTTGTCATGCCGTACAATTCTTGCTGTTGTCTATTTGATGCACAAACGTGCTCGTGAAAACTAAATACAGCAGCTCCTACAATGGAGTGTTTGTAAATGTGCGATTTGGTAGTTCCAATTTGTAAACTGAGCTAGATGACTGTCGGAAACAAATGGTCGGAGAGAGAGAGTGTTCATGAAATGCCTGCATTGGAGAGTTGTGTCCATTGCCAGAGTGTTTTTTTAAAGGCCTTGAACTTTTCTCGTCTCATCTTTGGGTGATCCACAGAAGAAAAGAAAACTAGTTGGTTGATCATGCATTGGTGTTCTGAATGAGAAAGGGAAAGGGTGTTTCGAGTGCCACTTTCAACTGGAGCATATTGAGGGTTAAAGAAAAGGTGAAAAAATGACTGTGTGGATAGGTTGTTTTTCTTGGAGGGGGAGTTGCAGCAACAGAGCCAAAAAAAAAAGGGATGGATGTGCCGTGAGGACGGTGTAGAGGGGGTGGTGCCTAGGAGTCAAACCCAAGGGGCCATGGTTCACTGGGGTCAAGGGAACACAAGGTTTTTTCAGATCTCGCGCCTTGGGGCACTGTGTAAATATATTTCAATAGGGGGGCAGGGGGAGACTGAGCGTTTCCCCTTCCCCACTTTGGAGTCTGGACTTTAAAAGTCCCCCACCCCCCATGTGAATGAAAGAGGTCGAAAATAAAAAAAAAGAACTTTTTTCTGTTCGTGAAAAAAATGTCTGCCTGTGGTCCTTGTCCAGAATACTGGGAGCAAGCGGTCTTCACATGGTTGTAAGTGAAACTCCACCGCACTCTGTGCGACAGCTTTTCTTGGCACTGAAAGGGAAGTATCGGGGGAAGAGCATCCATAAGGGTGTCGTTTTGACATCACAGCAGAGTGCCTGGTGCATGGCTCTCCCTGTGGCCATTCTACTACAGGAGCAGCTGGTGCCACTTTTGGAGTTTCTTGTAACTACATGTGCCTAGCTAATTTGTTGCAATCTTGAAACTTTTTTCTCGGCTTTAAATACATACTGTTGGCAGTTTTGTTAGAAATGTACATCGAGTGACAATATATATTTCAAGAGAAAACTAGATTGATAGTTCGGGCTGCATTCCTGCTACTGCAGTAGCTAGCGCCACCTTTTGGAGCTTCTTGTAACTACACATGCCTAGCAAGTTTGTTGTGGTCAACTTTTTTCCTTGACTATAAAAACATAGAAAGTTCGCAGCTTTGTTAGAAATTGCATCAAGTAACAAATACTGACAATATGCATTTCAAGAGAGAACTAAACTGCAAGTTGGGACTGTATTCCACTGTAATAGGAAAAGAGTGCATGTCTCTTCTCCATAGCTTCTGCTCCATTAGAAGAAAAAGTTGTTGCTGGCCTATGTGCAGTCAGCTTTAAAATTGTATAGACCACTTGAGCAGTGTCCAGATTGAACAGCTGATGGCTTGGCAGTGAAATCTATATTGGAAGGCACTGGTTTTCAGATAACATACTTGTGCTTACTTGTCTTTTGCTGGCTGTACATTTGCGCAGATGTTGCGAGTCTAGAACCCGGCAGCTCTGGCAGGGCGTTCCTTTGTTTGCCAGGCTGTGAACTGCTTGGGTGATCACAAGTTCGATGCCCAGTACATTTCTCCGGCAAGACTAGGCGATTGAAAGATGCATCATCATCATCGTCATCAATCAGCCTGACTGCACCCACTGCAGGGCAAAGGCCTTTCCCATGTGTCTCCAATTGTGTCCTTCGCCAGCTCTGGCCATCGTGCCCCCACAAAGTTTTCAATTTTATCCTCCCACCTAACTTTCTGCCGCCCCCTTCTCTTGGAATCCACTCTGGTACCCTTTAAGGACCCTTATCTTGCCTTCGCATTACATGCCCTGCCTAAGCCCATTTCTTCCTCTTGATTTTGACTAAGATGTCATTAACCCGCACTTGTTCCCTCACCCACTCTGCCCGCTTCCAATCCCTTAACGTTACATCTATCATTTTTCTTTCCATAGCTCACTGCATTGCCTTTTAACTTAAGCTGAACCCTTTTCGTTAATGTTTCTGCCCCATGAGTGAGTACAGGCAAGATACAGTTGTACACTTTTCTTTTGAGGGATATTGGTAAACAGCCATTTGTGACCTGAGAGAACCAGCCATATGCATGCACTCCACCCCATTCTTATTCTTCTAGTTATTTCTCATTCATGATCCGGAGCAGTGGCCACTACCTGCCCTAAGTAGTAGATGTGCTCCCTTACCACTTTCAGCACCTCGCTACCTATTGTGAACTGCTGTTCCTCCCCGTTGTGCAAAGAGCACTGGTCGGCCAACCAAGATGGACAAACAGTCTTTGTGTATAAGAAATGAGCCGTCCAATGGCATGAGAAGTGAAGTGAGCAGGTTTTTCAAATCTCTTCAGGCCCATTTCAAGCCCATCGCTCCAGAAGACCATAGCAGTGCAAAAGCACTGCTTCACTAGCAATCCTGGAAAAAACCGATGGGTCTGTGAAGCCTGAACCTTGAGATGAAATGACTTGGATACGGTGTGGCCAGGGGAAGGTCATGTGGTATGAAAGTCTAAATTGTCTTCAAGGACAGTGCAAGGTAATGTCTATACTGTGTTTCATACATCAGGTGCAACGCTGTGAAAGGTATGGAAGTAGTCCGGACGGGAAAATGAAGGGAGGCGTGTTACTCCGCACTTGTTCTGTGCCCAAGTGGTCTATGGCACGAGAAAGCGACAGCGTGTTGTCAGCAATAACAGTGCATGTAATCAAGATGACAAATGTGTCATGTATTAAGCCTACAGGCAAAGTATTTACTATGTTTCGCTCACCACAAATAACTCACTACTTTTTGGTCGCGGATGCAGGCAGCACAAACGAGCGCTAGCTTTGACAGCGTTGCACATGATGTTTGAAACGGAGTATAGGCAAGAGTAGAGCAAATTCGAAGGAAAAGTTAAGTCAATGTTTACGCAGTAGTCAAGCTAATTCAAAATGAAGTGCTTTTGCACGTTATACTCTGTTTAATGGCATTCAAATTTTTTTACCACTGCAACAAGGCTGTGCGGTCTTCATGGAAAAGGGCATTGCATGCCATACAGACACAGCTTATTATGCTGCACTTTCAACAGACTGCTCAAGCGTTGCTGGCTTTTTGGCAACTGTGTCGTGCTGCAAAATCACGCCTTCTGCAAAACACGAGACATCAGTGCATGCAAGAAACATGTTTATTGTTCCCTGTGGCATACGTTGAACACAGAATCACTTCGCATTTTTCAAACAATGACCTCATACTTGTGCATCGTGTTGCTTAAATGCCACTTGCAGTCAATGATTAGCTTCAGCTTGCTCTTGACAGGAGAACAGCAGATTGCAAACTTATGTACAGATTTCAATGCAGTGGATGGTCCTTGTAAGCCCTCAAAATCCAGCCAAGAGTGAAGTTTACAATCTTTGGTGCTCAATACTACAGTGATGCTTTCAGTATTTTCAAGTGCTTGCTAGCAGGGAAGCTAGCACAGTGAATTTGCTGGTTTTTGAAAGCAAATTGCTGGCTATTTGAAGCCTTTTGCAGCACGAAGCATCTACCTGCAAATTGCATCCGGCATCTCATGCTTTCGGTTTGTATGCATGGGCATTTAGACAACACGCACTAGTGTTAACATACTCTCCATTAGTTCGCAGATGTGCTAGTTAGCACCTCCATTTATGAGCCACAAGAAAAATGTTCTGTTAAATAGCAAAATTCACAGAACGCATAAACACTCCAATCCTCAAAGGACAATGCCAACTTTTTTTTTAAAAAAACGAGGGTTAGACATGCTCACTTCCTTTTTGCAGCAACATTAAAAACTGCCCATAAGTAACCTTCAACAAGTCATTTGAACATCAAATCCAACGTGCTGTAAAGACTCAACAATTCGTTCCAACTGGGTTCGCTTTTCATCACTTCACGAGAGATTCATCGCCAACCTAACAACAGACCGTGGCGTGTCTCAAGCACCCACGACAGGCCAGCAATCTTCTACCTTGGTATAGTCTAAGCCAACATTTATGATATATCTAATCAAGTGCTTAATGCACCTGTGGGGCAGGAGACGGGGGATGATCTATCAAGAGACTACACTGCATGCATGGAATGGGGCGGGATTCGTGTGGAGGTTCATTACATGCACCATAAAATCTTACAAACATCAACAAAAATGAAAACCCCATTAAGATCCCACGCTTTGCCAAGGGCAACTTTACAGCAACAGTGTTTTATTGGCAAATGGCTGCAATCAATTAACCAGCATGCAGGAACAAACTGGCCACACTGTGTGCCTCAACAAAGGTCTTCATTCAACGCGAGAAAGAACTAAAAACGAAGTGTGAATACAACGATAACTGCTTTAAAAGGCAGTTAATATATTGGTTAAGGACTATTTCATTCTGGACAAAAGTAATACTGGCATTGACAACGGGACACCTAAACAGGCAACAACCTATCAGGCAAAACGTGGGACAAAAATTCTCTAAAAAACATTCTCCCAGGAAGGTCTAAAAGTGTATTGTATATGCCGTAACAAAATATATAAACAAGCTCTGTTGTATACATACATTATTTGTTGATGCCTAGAGTACATAATTCGAGAAAAACTAGCGACTTATTTAATACAACCAAGCAAGCTCTTCTGAGCACAATTTTCTGGCTAATACCTGCTGCGCTGGATATGAAATTCATAGAAACCGCTAAAAACTGACCCCCCAAAATTGAAAGAGGCGGTGGATGCACGTTGCATGCACTCTTATAAGACGGCCAAAGATCATGGTAGTGGTGGTGGTGGTGTGGTGATGGCATGCGTGGATGGCACAATGCCGCAGAGACTCTGTCGCTGAAGCTGGGTGTCGCAGTCAAGCCGCTCCTCCTTGTCTGGTGCCGGCTAGTCTGTTGGCAAGTCTGTCGGCTAGTCTGTCAGCCAACAGCAGAACCATGTGAGGCAGCAGGTGCCCAGGCAGCACTTGGCCAAATCGTCCATGCGACTCGAATCCTGGGTCTGTTCACGGACAACGCTGCAAAAAGCACAAGAGAGCGCTGTTTTGATGGAACTGCCCCCAAGGCAAAGCACAAGCTGGGCAACCTAAGGTAACTAAAACTAAGTAAACTAAAAGGGACTTGGGGCCCTATCTTGTAATGCGATGTAATATGCCTGTATGACAGCTTTGGAAAAAATTTTAATTATTGAATTTTAAACCTCTTTTCATTGCCATAAGCACTAACTTTATAGTGTCGACAATGAATCAAAGCTGTTTGAAAAAAATAGGATGCAAGTGTCAGTGCAAACATGTAGTACAGGCAAGATGCAAGAGTGCAGTACTAGCTAAACATCACGTCTATAAAAAAATGCAGTACCAGATGTCATCAAATATTTTAAAATTTTTCTGCAGTACAACATAAACATGAAACTGGCACGTCTATGCACTCCAGACTTGCAAATTTGTATATAAATTGCAGGCAGTATGTAATTATTCTTTTCAGTGCTTTCTGAAAGCACAATTTCGATGGGTAAACCCTGAGCAAGAACTTGTGTTTGTGAGTTTGACCCTAAAGAAATAAATAAATAAAAATAAAACAAATAAATATCCGTGACTGGGATTTGAACCCACGGCAGCGCAAACAGATCAGCTCAGCTGGCCACTGGGCAAGAGCACTAGGCTATCGCCATAGCTGAACACGCCGCGTGTTAAATGGCAACACACTTTCGCGCTGTGCATTGCACATCGTCTTCTTCATCAACTAATGCTGCTATCAAACTAATATTCGCGCTTCGAACCATGTGGCAGTAGCACGGAACAAGACTATATATAGTCTTCCTCCGTGGGCAGTAGTAAGGGATGTGCGCTGCATGTGTTGGCGTGGATAACGTTGTGGCAGAAACACGCCACTAGAGCAACACACGCTGGCGTTGACAATATTGCCACAGAAACGTGACACTGGAGCACAGGCCGCCACTGTACATTGGGTAAATTGGCACTGACGATGAAAAAGTTGACATGCATAACTGGCACACTGGGTCAGTGGATGCCTCAGTCATGCTTTGAAGTACATGGCAGAGGAGTCCACCTGCAAAAAGCTGTGCTTTCGCACAGTGCTTTGTGTTTAGCGATGCTAAACCGCCAGCCATTTTTTTAATCACCATCATCTGCTCATACCGTAGCTTTACAGTAATCAGACGTAAAGACAGCTACAGATGAGCAATTTTCTTGCTGCCTCGAAAGTTCTTTTACTCCCCATAATTTTCAGGCTTTTTCAACAACTACAGAATGACATGGATGTAAATGTTAATACCACAAAGTAAAGGTGGCTGCATCTAATGCTGTTACCACAAGTTACCATGGTTACCACCACTAACGGCTACCAGCGTCTCAACTTGGCATGCTTCTTAAGTGTCACTAAAGTTAGTTTTCGTCCACAAACCAAAACATTTATTCAGCCTCAATGCACAATTCTCAAATTGTAACTTTGTTCAGCTGTATGTTGTGCTAACTTTGTAGGAAAACGGCAACAAAAATATGTGCCAGTGTGTCTTCCACAATTCACCATGCAATGCAGCAGTCATGCATGTTTGACATGCAACACAGGGCCAGCAAAGCTACCACACTGGGCTGTCACTTTGGCCTGATCTGACTTTCGTCGATCGCCCGTTACAAAGGGAGGGCTACAAGCATATCAGCATCATCATCTGCTCTCTATGTGGCAAATACAACCTCACCATAGCACACTACTCTCCACCTGGCAACAAAACCATAACAGTCTCTGATATCAAAAGACATATGCTTTATTTGCTTCCTAGTGTTAACGCTTGGTGGAAGCAATCTTGCCGGTACAGGAACTACATGCTAGATCTTCTGCAGGTAAAAAAGCTTACTGCTATTTTCTCGTTACAGGAACTACATGCTAGATCTTCTGCAGGTAAAAAAAGCTTACTGGTGTATTTTTTTTTAATTGTGGCCTTGTAATCATCAGAAAACCAAGAGATCTATGTTTTTGGCTGGCTATCTATAACAAGGTAAAAACTTCCCTGCGACACCCAGGCCAAATGACTTGCAAACTGACTCACACTGTGTTGCCCCCAGGGTAGCCCGTCGCACCATAGTATCCCTGAGCACTTCCTGGAGGTGGGGCGGGTTGTCCGGGGTAGTATCCGCCGGGCATGGGTTGTGTGGTGGCGTTGTAGTAGCCACCTGGCGCTGACTGACCTCCCGATGGGTAGTAGCCAGCTGGTGGTACAAGCCCGGGCTGACCCGTGGGCACGTAAGTAGACCCTTGCTTGACGTAACCCTACACAGGAGGAGGTTGCAGAATGCGCAGGCACAGTGAGTACTCCCATAAGGGCTTCAGCGTAACAGTACAGTGCTCTCAAAAAGTTACTTTCTCAGCCACTTTGTGCACAACCTAGGCTGTCACTGAGCCATGTCATGAGCTAATTATACTCTTAAAACTCTGGAGATAGTGACAAAGAGTCTCGTAACCCGAAAAAAAGACATGGCTGCATCCAATGCTACGGGGGCTGCACCTTGACACTTCTGTGAGAACAGCATGATGTGCTGCACATAAACACAGGCATTGATTTCCCTACTGACCTCTTGTGACATTAGGAAGAGCAATGTGGCATCCCCAAATGATCTCCTGCACCCCCTCCTCCCTCTAATGACTATGCAGATCTTTTAGTCACTGCTTCATCTGTTCAAGCTGCACATCACTGCTTCATCACTGTCCACCTTTCAGTCTAGGCAATCCATGTATCCACAGTAATCGTTCCACAAGATCCTCTGCATCTTTCACCAATCGATTCGACACCAGTTCCTTCGAGAGCGACTACACCTCAAGAAGCAGCAAGTGCCAGCTCAGCAGTCACTGTACACAAATCAAGACTATTCTGGAGAGTAACGGCTGCCGAACCAGTCGCCTCTCAAGCATTGTCCTTGGTGCCCTTTTGGACTCCCAACAACATTCACCCTGTTTCTTCACAATCAAGAACCTTTAGAGCGCCGGAAGTGTATCAACACCCTGCTGCATGATGCCACAGTGCATAGATACTACAATGTTCCCAAGCTGTCAAACCCAAGGAGGACTGAGAACGCATTACTTGAGCTGCAGGGTTGAACACAGTAGCCTCTGGTTGGTGTGTTTGTGGTGGTGGAGGCTGCTGTGGAGCCTGTGGCGTTGATATCCACCCCGGCTGAGGGTAGCCGTCGTTGCCGGCCTGTGGGTTGTACGGTGGTGGGGGATCATAGGGCATCTGGGGAAATGATGGCTGCGGGGGAGGGTAGGGGGCCTGGTGAGGATAGGGGACTTGGGGTGCAGACATCTGCAAGGAAGATTCAGAGAAACACCACTGAGATCAGAAACAAGGTTTGAGACAAAGTGCTGGAAAGCTCGTACAAACACTACTTTCACAACAGCTGCTGCATCGACACCCACTTGGAACAGCCGTCAATAAGGACCTTTTCGCATAGAGTCAGTAGTGCAACTACCCTATCTGCTCCGAGCGTTATCGTCTCCGAGGCAGACACCACTGCGGAGCAAACTTGTCCCAAACAGATAAACAGCTGGACGGCAGTTGCTATCTGCGAGTGCAAGACGTTTCTATAAATGGCCACTAACTACACCATTTCACGGCAAGCTTCATCGTAAACGACGCTATTACACTTCAAAAATGCTCCAGTGAGCAAGCTGAGAGTGACAGCGCGAACAGGGCTTCTCGCTCGGTGCAGAAACGAATGACAACTGCGCGTAGCGCAACTGAACTAAAACTCTGTCAGATGAGTAGCGCACTGGGCATATGCTTCATTACTACTCGGCCCGTGAATTTGCGCTAGGAAGTACAGAAGCCTTCGTCGCATTTAATCGGGTGACTTTGGAATTAATTTAAAAAGCCGCAGATCCGATTTCTCGTTTAAGCATCAGCACTGTTACGAGGCGAAGTTAAGAGAAAATAGTTCAGTCACGTACCGACATTCCGACGCGCTGTAACCGACCGCAAGCCGCGCCTAAAACCGCCCGGCATATGACTTCCCCCACGACCTACCCAACGCAGCACCATTCAGCAAAAGAATTCAATCCGGGAAGTTCCGTCGTAGAATGGTTTTCCAAGCGCGCCGTTTCAAGGAGGTTTTCACTATACTCAGAAGACTTCTCCACAGATAAGCAATTACATGAGCCATCCTTGTAGGGTTGGTATTGCGACTGTCGCGGACATTCCTCACTACAGATTAAAGCGACGCGCACAACCCCAAGAATTGGAATTTACTTAACGTAGAAACGGTATCGAGCGAAATATGTAATGAGTTTCGCTTTAATTACGGAACTGGCACGCCAACGGAGGCGGCATGACAGTTCCGCTCAGCAGCCCGCCCTGACGTGACACCTGTCAGGTGTATTGATCAGCGGGAACAATGCAACTGCCACTGTGAATTGCACCGCTGTTGCGATGCGGGTTCTGCAGCATTCGGCTAAAATAAATGCACCCCCCACCGCCGACCACAAACACCTTCGCTGTAAGAAGTGTTCACTCACGGTTGTAGATACTTGCAATGCTCGCGCCTGTCACTGAACACGCTATGACGAATGCGCGGACTTTGAAAGAGGTCACGGGGCAGTTGTAATCGCTACGCAGTCAGCAGCAGGCGTCGGTGACCGCGCTACCACTACAGCTACATGAGGATTGATCGCCACAGATACGGTGTACCCGGAAAAAAAGAAACAGCGCAATGGTAGCAACGGCGTGCGCTTACTCCCAGATACTGCGCACGCAAGTTGGGAAGGAAGTTTGGACGCTCACTTTTTCGGGGTGTGACGGCTCCAGGTTTGAGCCCGGAGTTTAACGCGCTCACTTAACCAAGGGCTTGTGCGCTCTACACACTAGCCAGAGATGATCACTGCGTCGCTCGCATTAATCCACCAGCCATGTTGGAGACCGCCCCTTTCGTGACGTCACAGCTGAAGTTGCCATGGTCATGGCAACATGTAACGTAAACTGCAAAAAAATAAATAACTTAAATAAATTTTGATTGATGTCCACAACTTGACAAACTGACCAATTATTTTTTACTCAAACTTTCTTTAGTAAAAATAAAGTAGAGCTTTACCCTAGTGGAGAACAGTGAGCTTTACGGTACGTATAGATGCACTAAACAGAAGTACTTTGCTCTGAATCACGTGTAGTTGTTTAGTCAATGAGATTTATAATATCAGCTGATGAGCTATGTATTTACTGTACATAACGTCTGAATATTAAGACTGAATTGCAAGTTTATTGTTTTATGCGTTGTCTTTTAACGTATGATAGCACCAATATCACAAACAAAACACTCAGACCGGGGCGCTAGTTACCCCACAGCGTAAAGCACAACCAACTGTCAGCTGTCTGCTCGGCCAAGCGAGTTGATCGTCGCTCGTTTTGTGTGTGCTTGTCTGCGCTGATGCTGGTGCCAGTTCTCGCAAGGTGAAAGACAAAAAAAACTTCCCCTCAAAAAAAAGAGACGTCCGGCAGGCCTCGTTATGTGAAATGTAAGCTTTGTTCTTCTCTCCGCTTTTCGATCCACGTGTTTCATCGTTGTATATACACATCGCTGTGTTAGCAGTACGCACGGGTCCGTCTACTGTATGCGTGAGGGTTGGCCGCCGTGTTGACCGACGGTCTGGGACACAAAAGAATGGTCGATTTGCTTGAGTTGCGCTGCAGTTGCGCGGTTCTTTGACCCAGCTGGACGCTACAGTGCGCATTGGGGGGCCCCTGCGTCGCCAGCCGACCCCGAAAAGTCCCTTCGCCAGCGAGCGGTGCGCTGTGCGCGGCCAGCGAAGCCATTTCGCCGCCGCAAAAAGCACGTTGCTTCCGAAAACAACGCAACCGGAGACAGACGTCATCTTCCATCGGAACGCTGGGCAAGAGCTAAGCTGTCTTTTTTTTTTTTGTGCCAGCTGATCGTTTATTTTTCTCGTTCCTGTTTCCTTTTTCACAAAATGGTCACGCTGTTTCGAATGACTCATAACGCGTGCGAGCTTTGTGTCCGGCTGTTTCGAGTTAGATATCAGTCATGTCTCGTTCGGCGAAAAGTTGGGTCGCTCGGTGAAACCCGACGGCGTACCAGTTGCGTCCTGTAGAGGTGGTTGCTAATTAAGCTACGTCTCGGTGAAGGTCGGAAGTACTGGCAATACGTGGGTTTGAGTATTTGTTACCGTCGTGCGGTTTGTTCTTTACTGTGTTGCGTTTGACCCAAGGTTTCCAGGGCCTCCGCTCTCTTGATATACATGCTGATTGTACTTTCGTTGTTTGTTTCGCTAGAGTACTGTTGATGGTTGCTCGTGCTTATTGATATTTTTGTTTTTCTGATAATGTAGAACATACTCGCGGTTTAGATTTGTGTAAGCTTGATACGCGCCAGTGGCGGTCTTTGCCTATTCGCCGGTCTGCAGTTTCTAAACTTTGTTCTTCATTTGCTTCTCGACATTGTGCATTATGCTTGCCGCAGATAAGCCGTACTATTGTTTTCATCTCGTGTGTAATGAAACTACGCATTGCCATGCTTTTGCGTGCGGAGATTAGAATGTTGACTCGCCTGCTGATAGTTACCTCTGCCAGAAGCTTGTTAGCATGCTCGGTACGCAATTTTTTGGTTTATCTTGCACCTTGTGATGTTGTATACCTTAGGCTAGGCAAGTTAATGCTGTGCACATTTCAAAAAATAACGGCTTGTATGGCTTGATTCGTGTTGTTAGCCTTGTGGTTTGGTCCATATCACTAAACACCATGCAGTAAAGCTTTTAATGCAGTCTCACTGTTAGCATGTATGTTGTGAAGGCCTGCTGGCATCTTTACATAAAACATTTGAACAGAATCTAAGAGCTTGTCAAGACAGAAAGCAGTGAATGGTCCGAATTGGTCTCTAGTGCACGAGTTTACGACAGTTCAGTGCAGTCAGATGTGCACTGTACATACAACTACTAACAAAATTGTAAGAATGTGGGCTCAGAAAAAAACAACGCACTGTAAAAAAATGGCAGAACCGGTGAATATATTTCAAAAGGCATGGCAAAGTATCCAACAAGTGTTATAATTCTGTTGTAAATTATATAAACAAGTGTTAAATACATAATTCTGTTAAATTATATTATATTAAATTATAAGTCATTATATCATTAAATTATATAAACAAGTGTTGTAAGTTTTATATTTTTTTTCCTGAGGCTCAGAGAGGGCATAAAAATACAGAGTAAAATGAACTTGATGCAGTTAACATTGTTGAAAGGCAATACATGACTTACTAACCAATTTTACACTATGCAAAAGCATCAATGTTTTGAAGTCTCCTATTTAAGGCTTTTTGTGCTGCAGCAAAGCTTCGTCTGAGCTTGTTGATATGGGTTCCCCCAGCAATCCGTTTTTGTGGACAGCGTTCTTGGCAGCTATTCATCATTTGTAACACCCTTTGCGACAGGTGCTGACAGTGTTGGGAGTTACGTCTCTCACAAAGTACATCTCGGTCGATTTTAGTGTTTTTATTTCTTTAAAGATACAGGCTTTGCATGAAGCTGACCACTAAAATGCACAAGACTTGCACGGCAATTTTTCCCATGGTAGCCACATGAAATGTCCACTGATAGTTGTTTAAGGAAAGCTGTGAGCGTTTCAAAGCCAGTGCATAAGCTTTTTCTCAGCGTTTCATTGTGTAACATGAAATAGTGTTTGTTCTCGTCGAGTTTCTCACTTCTACATGCCTTTGGCAGTTTCTGTGTTTTGTCTTAGTCATTTGTCTTCATGCTGCTGCGAACTTGAAGTGGCGGAGGAGTGAGCCTCATGGTTTGACTACATGAGAGGGTTGGCTACGTCAAAGACAGGCCTCTCTTCTTTTTGAAAGCAAAAATAGAAAAACGGGAACTTTTAGCTATAAAAGTGCTTAGTGACTACCAAGGTTTGACGACAACTCACCTGCTTGGGCAATAAGTTTGCCAAAGGAAAAGGGAACCGTCTTTGGCATTTTGGCCCCAACTTTTGGTCAGTGTTCTTTTTTTTCTTTTTTTTGATGTGAGCAGCACTCAAACCCTTTGGCAACCTTCTCAGAATGCTCACTTGGTGTGTCTATGCATGCTCATATGCGTGTATGCATGTTGCATTTTCACAGTAGCAGTGCTTATTACTCTTGCTAGGTATGAGTGCAAATCTCATCTGACATATATAATCAAGTATTGGTTGTGTATGTCAGTGATTGTGTGATTGAGAACAGATGGCATTTTTTTAAATGCCTTAACAATTTAGGGTACTCAGCCATTTCTTACATGATGCAGTAATTGTCTCATATATATCCGCCCGAACCATAAGGGAAGGGATAAAGGAGGGACTCGGAGAAAAAAAGAACAAAGAGGTCAGAGTGGAAGCTTGAGCGAGTTAGTGATGGTTCACTCGCCACATGGTGCTTAGTCTATGTCTGCTTAGGGCTATGTGGCAAGGGAAACAAAGAGGTGCTGTAGTGGAGGGCTCCGGTATAATTTCGACCACCTGGGGATCTCTAACGTGCACTAACATCGCACAGCACATGGGCGCCTTTTGAGTTTCGCCAACATCGAAATACGGCCGCCGTGGTGGGGTTTCAACTTGGATACTCCGACTTAGTAGCCGAACACCTTAACCACTGAGCCACTGCGGTGGGTTACACGGGTGATGTGATTAGAAAAAATGTGTGCAGCTGCTTCGACACCTCACATGCACAGTGGCATTGTTCACAAAGTGGCCTTGCAGTCTCTGTTTTTTTTTTTGCTGCTGCTTATTGAACTCATTAGGACTCCTCACGTGTTTCAGCTAGCGTCAAAGAAACGAGGTTAGAGAAATTAGCACATACAAATTAATCTTGTTTTTATTATAAAATTCAGCATACTAAATGCAGATAAAAGATTGCCAGGAGCCATACCTCACTTGTCCATTGATGAAGTCAGCCTTTTTAACATTCAGTAATCTGGCAAAGGCTGGCATACCATGATTTCCTTGCAAGGCATCCCACAGCCAGACTACCACAGCCAGACTGCTTTGTTGGTTTGATGCCATGGTACTGAGGTGCCATGGGCAAGGAAGATGCCTCTTTAATCTTTCGGGTGAAAACTCTCTCCATCTTCACCTCTATTTTTTCTCTTTTCATGCTGTCTGTCGACCAGTCCTCTTTGCTCTCTTGCACGGTATCTGCAGCTGGTACTGTTGTGCAGAAAGAACTCCAGAGTGTTTGAAGCAAAATGGGAAGTGGAATACCCTAGCATAATGCAAGCTCCCTGTGTCAGTCTAGTCTTCTAGTGTAGGGTTTTTTTTTTTTCTGTGCAAACAATTATGAGATTTGGACACATTGTTTTTGGATTCATTCACCAAGCATGAAGGCATGTGAAGGAGTTATGACATTTGCACCCTCATATGCACTGCCAAAAATCACTGCTCTGTTTTTGCACGATCTGACAAATGGACCATTCTAAAGGATTATGAAATATTAAATATTGCGATTTCAGCGCTCTCATTGGGTGCCGAGAGGGCTGAACAACAAGTGAAACTTGCGAACAAAGAAAATCTATATGTTTTTTTTGGCTCCCATTGGAGGGCCCTTTAAGGTAAATGACTGTGTCATTCTTGTTCACATTATTCAAGCATAATGTGGCCCATGCTGTGGACTGTACTGTTTGTACACTTAAATTTTCTTGGGTCACTAGTGACCCACTAGTGAATCCAGCTTTTTTGAACCACCGAAAGATGGAATTAGCTACCTGACGTGTGCTTTTCGTGGGCTCGAAAAATCCGAGCTCTCACACGGCTTCATCTCATGGATTGTGCCAACACTGGTATTAGTATCCCGCAACAGACTTCTGCTTACCTCAAACACCTTATTTTTCAAAATTAGTGGCGGGCTCCCCTGAAACAACTCGTATATGGCCCAACTATTTAGCCCAAAGAAAGCAGAAGATCTTGAGAATGCACTGAACTCTCGTTAACTTGGACTCAAAGTGAACCAAAAATTTATTCGAATTAATGTAAGCCCTTTTAATACCTCTGGTGTTCACAGGATCAAAGTCTCAATTTGAATCAACTGGTGGTTCGAATTAATTCAGTCTAGATTAACGAGAGGTTGCTGTTTATATCGTAACTAGGCTTAAATATCCCTTTGCCACGTTGGTGACCCTTGCAACTGAAATATCTTTTTTGCGAACTTGTTGAGCTTCATGTGACTTGACCTTGTTTGCTTTACCATCGCTGAAAGTGCTTCACGTTCACCGTTACACAGCACCATGGTATGTGAGCCAAGCTCATGGGGAACGTGCTGTGCTGCTGCCTCGGCCAGGACCCGGCGACCGGTGAACACCCTCTGAAGTTCCTCGCCCCACCGTGCTCCAAGGGTGGAACCACGGGTGTCACCAACAGCCAGGCCGCCGCTGGCTCGGCCCAATCCGGGCCGGGTGGCGGCACAACCCCCACGGGCGGCGGCGGCGGCCTAGTCACAGTCACCAGCACCCCGGCGACCACGCCCACCGGCGTCACTGGACTCCTGACCAACTCGTCGGCCGCGGCCACTTCCGAGTCGAACTTGTCCACTACGACTGCGCCCGCGGCGCCAAGGACCAGTATTGGTGAACGCTTCATGTTCTACCCGCGCCTTCAGCCTGGGCGCCGCGGCACGTTCGAACCCCGGCACTCGGAGGCACGGGCCCTGGCCCTCTTTGAGAAGTACAGGGACCCCGAGGAAGACGCAGTCCTCGCTGAAGGCATTGTGCGCCTCTGCGACGACCTGGGTGTCAGACCCGAGGAATTCCGTGTGCTGCTCCTCGCGTGGAAGTTTGGTGCACAGCAGATGTGCCGCTTCACGCGGGACGAGTTCCTTAGCGGCTGCCGCGCCCTGCGCGCTGACTCTGTCTCCGCAATACAGGCGCGGTTCCCCGAGCTCGTCTCGGAGGCCCGGGAGCCAACCCGGTTCCGCGACCTGTACCGCTTCACATTCCGCTTCGGGCTGGAAACGGGCCAGCGCACGCTGCCGACGGACATGGCAGCCCAGCTGTGGCGGCTCGTGTTCTCCCTGGAGCCGCCGCCGGTGCTGGAGCGCTGGCTGGCGTTCCTCGAGAGCCACCCGGAGGTGCGCGGCATCACGAGCGACACGTGGAACATGTTCTTGCACTTTGCGGAGACGGCGGGCCGCGACCTCAGCACGTATGACGACTCGGAGGCGTGGCCCAGCCTCTTTGATGACTTTGTGGAGTATGAGAACGATCAGACGAACCAGAATGTGCTCCACCAGGTGAACAAGGGCGACAGTGATGTGAAGGCGGAGTGACAGCGTGTTGCTGAAGGTAAGCATGCTCTGTGAGGTAGTCGGTGGGAGTTCTGGCTTGTCTGCAATGGCCATCCATGCATTGAAAAACTGGTTGCTTAATTTGGGTCGCTATATAAACATGGGTCACTATATAAACATGTAACACACACCTACAATAGAGCTATGAAGAAACTTGGATTTTTAAGGTGTACGTTAGTGAACGCTTCACCTGAAATTAAAATTCTAGCCTAAAAAACATTTATCCGACCCGTCCTAGAGTATGCCGCGATTGTCTGGGATCCACATACACAATCTAATATTACCAAACTTGAGAAAGTTCAATGAAAATCAGCTAGGTTCATCTTTAACTCATACAGCTGGTGCACGTCCCCATCATTACTCCTAGAAGCTGCAGAACTGGAAAGTCTCACATTGAGACGTTACCGGGATAGGTTGAAATTTTTCTATTTACTCTATCATAACCAGTTGGGAATAGACAAAAGTTTATACATTCTGCCAGCTAACCGTTGCTCTACGCGCTCATATCACACCAAAAAAGTCCTAGATTTTTCGTGCAGGACTAATGCATTTAAAAATTCCTTTTTTCCGCGCACTATTTGCGATTGGAATGCGCTATCCTCCGACACGGTTGACTGCCCAATGGTTTCGTCATTCCTCTGTGCACTTGCGCATAAATCCTGAGTGACATGTGCCTCCCCCCCAAAAAATGAAATTCATGTTTTAAATTGTATCTTGTGTGTTTTTTTTTTCTGATTTATTATTCAGCGTCCTGTATGTTGTTTGCTGATTTTGATGTTTTTGAATTTGTTGATTTGTGTTGTCCACTCCTGCCCAAGGCCTGAAATAAGGCTGGCAGTACCTGTAAATAAATAAATAATCGTGCCATAGTAATAACAAAGAGGATAACAACAAACAGGTACAAAACTCCAAGCCTTATTTATTATGAACCTCTGACCTTCCTGAATTCAGTATTAAAGTGGGGCCCCCTAAATTAAGCTCAGATATAGTAAAAACTCGAATATAATATAGTGAAATTGCAGTATCATTTTGTCTTTCATAGACGAGTGAATTTTTTTTCTTTTCGTAAATATTTTGTTTAAAGGAACGGCTAAAGACCACCTGGTCATGGTGATGTTCTTCCCTGCGGAATGATGATATCGAGGCGCGCACAAAATCTAGGATCGTGAGGCTAACTTTTGTGGGCAAGTGGATACCTAAAAGGATAAAACAGGCTTTTTTTTTTTTTAGATGGCTTCACCACTAAGCTTGAAAGCTGAGAGGAGAAGCCAGCTTTTCGAAGGCCTTGGGGCCATGAGGCAAAACACATGCTGCGCACGGAAAAAAAAGTGATGCTGGTTATGAATGTCGAAAAAAAGCTGCGTGGTTTGCTGATAAAAAAAAGACACTGAAAGTGCTGCGAGGAAAGAAGTAGGTAAGGGAAGTAAAGAGCGAGCATTGCATTTCTTAACTGTTGCCTCTTAATTGACGTTGAGGCTGCGGAAGATTATGCTGCGGTCAAGCAAAGCTTTGATTTTCTCATGGAATCAAACTCGCGTTATATTCGTAGCCACATTGTGTTCATGCAAATAAGGTACTTCCACAAGGCGGGAAACGAAATCGAAAAATACATAACATAAATATGATAACTAAAAATAAATAATCAAATATAGAGACGATAAGAGCAGGACGGACGGTATTTCTGAGTGCTTCTTTTATGAACCAGCACTTGTGTTAAGTAGCCAATTAAATGCCATAGGGCATCTTCAGAGCCATGCCATCATCAACAAACTGATATAGTATAGACCCTGAGAAGGTAAACGTTTTTACTAGTCCGAGTTACTGTACTGCAGAGGGCTTCTACTCTATTGGAATGTGGAGAGGATAGATTGTGCTGCTTAAAATCAACAGTATTTTCTTTTACAGCACTAGCTGCATTAGCCTAGTTCCCCCAGATTCATGTTGTTTGTAGTCCTGTCCGAATGCCTCCCAGTGGAGCAAAAGATTGCCCCCGAGCTGGCCACTCTTCTTTGGCCTTCACTCACCCAGACAAAGCCCAACTTGAGCAGCCAAATGCAAACTGAAGGCCCTAACCTGGCCATGATGCAGAGTGTGGTTCCCCTGAGCCCCGAATCCACCGAATAATTCATAGGCTACTGCGGCTATTTGTGTGTCATTTTGCGAGCCAGACGGCGCCAGTCAGTCGTCGTACCCTGGTAAGTGGCTGTAATTATTTCAAGCAGTTGTGGAAGACAAAAGTTGCTGGTTCACAAAAAAAAAGAAGTTCATTTCTGCATTGCCTGACAGCCCAGTTTGTTGTTATTCATCTCAGCGGATGGACTGTGTATACCCTCCTCAAGCTTCCAACTTTTACGGTGAACTGATTTGCTTGACTGTACAGAAGTAGTGTAAAATCCGATGTACACTTTGCACCTGGTGTGTAGTTTGTCAATTTTATTTTTGGGTGCAAAAAAAAATTTTTTTTCTAGTTAGATGCAACTCAACAACAAAGCAGCTTTTCTCCATCAAAGGACCTCCTTCCAGCCAATGGCATCGGCCAATTCCCGTGAACCTGTTAGCATGATAACATAAGGACCAGAGTAACAGTGCAGGGAGGGGACTAACCCTTACCATGGAAGGAGAGGACTCTCCCCTTTCATGGGCCATTCCCTACATTGTCGCGCTAGCAGGCTTATGAGAACCGGCCAGTGCCATTGACTGGAAGGGGAGGTCCTTTGACAGGGAAAAGCCGCTTTGTTCTTGAGTTGTATCCGACTATAGATGGTCTGCACCAGGTACATGGCCCATGCCCAGTCATGTGTCATATACACACTCACGGGGTGTGTGCAAACCCAAACACCCTTATAGCGGGTAGGCGTAGTTCCTCTCTCATTAAAGACGGCCTCGACTTAGCATTACTTTAGCATTACAAGCTTGGACAGAGCCCAGCTTCAAGAAATGGGTCAGGGTCAAAATTCACTGAAGAACAAACTACAGCAAAAAGACTATACAGAGGAATTACAAATCACTTATAAGAACACATGCAAAGCGTTCTTGAAAGTAGTGCAGCACATGCGGAACAATAATTGTTAGCGGCTACAGAACAGGGAGAGGTCTTGCAAGAGCAGTGCACTAGTCACGAGAGATGCAAATGAAGAAGCACGAATTTCTCGCCAGTCACTGCAACAGTCCGAAATCTGTAGGACCACAGAAGTGACCGTTCAGAAGACTGCCACGTGCTCCCCCTATGGTTCATGGCTGTTCGACAGTGAGGTTGTCCCAGGAGTTGTGCAATAGCGGATTTTCCGAAGCAACCAAACTATGAAACAGACTAGCCACCGGAACTAAACATCCTTCTCTTATAGATGCATTGTGTCTGTTAGTTACCATAAGAACCGGCATATAATATGAGGTGTAATTTGGGGATAGCAAAAATGGAAAAGTTTTCATCCATGTGTAACGCGAGTAAGGAAAGGCAGTCAGCTGAAAGATGTTTCGGAAGTCGCGGACGCTGAACATCGCGAGCATGCACAGACTGGTTCCGGCATACGCTTCGGAAGTGTCCGTAGTCAGAGCTTTATTGATCACCATCATTGGGTGTACTATCTTCTAAGGGACTCTTTTCAGAGGTATCTTTCCATAGAAACACGTATTTGGTACCGTCAAGCACATTTGATATCCCTCATTTCTTTAAATAGCAACCAGCGAGCTCCTCGGGAATGCTGGCCCAAGTGTCCATGATCCAATTGCACAGTGTGGCTATAGAGAGCAGTGTCCACCGGCAGTAACTGCAGGCTCTCCCTACCTCATCCAGACCATGTGGCAGTGCTTGACACGGTACCGATGCTTTCCGCAGCTGCGATTAATTTCATTTTAAAAGCAGCTGAGTATTGCTTTCATGATCCTGATACCATGAGAAGTGCGATCATCCTGGGCTTATGGCGTCGATATCGAGACTACCTACCTACGACACCGCTACGTAGCGCCTCCTCTTGCTCGAGGCTTGATGGTTACAGCGCTAAATAATAACAAAACCAGAACATCAGATTTTGACTGAAAATTGCTTGGATCTGCATGTAATACGAGGTGGAAATTTTACATGCTAAAATCTGGAAAAAACCTTATATTATATTTGGGTTTTTATGGTACTTTGCACCAAGGCACATCCGCCGACTTCCACAGTGCAAACGCTCCCACCCTCCTGCGAGGCCATGTGTTGCCATTGGTCAGGCAAAGAGGATTCTTTTGCAATGGGCGAGTTGTTCCTGCTCTGGCTGGACGCCGCCGTTTCAGAGCGAAGTGTAGAGGGCATCACTTAACACGCGCAAAGCTACACACCCTCCTCTGGTCATTGGTGGATTTTTTCGTTGTTCTCGTACTTCCTGAGGTGTGCTCTGGCGAGTTTTTGTTCACGCCACACCGGCTTCTTAAATGGCTGCCGATTTTTATGGCAACATGGTCCGCACCCAGCACATGGGCTACACACCCAGTACCTTTTTCATACCTGGTGAATAAATCTGTGCCGGGCATTTTACACCACATTGGACGATATTCAAAAACAAATTTTTGTATATTCCGCGCCTATAAATAGTCAGCAAAGCCCAAAATTTTAACTTTTAAGCATGTATAGCTCGCCTGCCACACACCTGAATTGGCAGCAAGTTCTCTGTTTGTGTGCATTCACTCCCTACAAATTTTTTCCCCTGACATTACATGGAACTTTACCTGAGATAAATGGCATAGCTCTTTGCGTTGTCATCATGGTCAAAAATTCCCCATTCACTTGCCGCCTATCGAAGGGGCTGCTCTAGTAGGCCCGCAAGTGGATGTTCTCGCGAATGTACCGTTGTGAGTGATCCAGGCAGACTTGATGGTAGGTGCTCTCTTAGGAATGGAATGATAGGTGTGATATTAAGAGACAAGAAGAGAGTGGACTGGCTCGGGGAGCAAGCATGGGTTACTGACACCCTAGCAGAGATCAAGAAGAGGAAATGGGAATGGACAGGGTGTGTAGTATAAAGGAAAGAAAACTGATGGCCACTTGAGAGTAGTTCAGTGGATTGGAAGAGAGGGCAAGCGTAGAGTGGGGCGACAACGGGTCATGTGGGCGGATGATATTAGGAAGTTTGCAGGGATAACGGGGCTGCAGCTGTCGCAGGACAAGCTTAGTTGAAAGGTCGATGGGAGAGGCCTTTCCTGCAGTGGACGTAGTTATGATGATGATGATGAGTATCACTCGGCAGTTATGTAAAGCTGTCTCTGTGCCGGAGCTCCAAACTGTGAAAAGTTGGAGCGCTTTTTGTTAAGCCTGCTTGTATAGAGCAGGTTTTATTTGTTTCCACTTTTTGTGGAAAATGTAAATGCAGCATGAGGTTTCCTCCCTGCTAGTGGCATTGAAGGCACGTAGCTTGATGAAGCTTCAAGTCATGGTTTGGGCTGCAGTCTGAATATGTATGCCCCAGGTGTATGACTGCGGGAATTACCGTTGATTCCAGTATACAGTCAGTGGGTGTACATGTTTAAAAGTTAAAATCTTGGGAGGTTTTGAGGAGGACTATATCGGTGTGGACTGCACAGCATATTTTTTTAAATTTAGCTCATTATAGTATGAAGTGCCCAGTGGGGTTCTATGCACCAGGTGCGGTTTATACACAGGGTGCAAATTGTGTATGGGGGTAGACAATCTAGAAAAAAAAAAAGATTTTTTGCAACCAAAGCTAAGCGCTGCGAACTATACACCGGGTGCGGACTATATATTGGAAATTATGGTACTGTGGCCGAAGAGGCACAAGCCATTGCACAGTGCAGCATTTGGTGCTCCTCTTTGTCATTGCTTTGACTGCCATGGTTTCTATGTGCTTTGCATGACTCCTGTAAATGCTGTTTATGAACAGTGCACAAGAAGTTACCGTATTTTTCGGTGTGTAAGTCGCACCCCCCCCCCAATATTTGCAGGCTTTCAGTGAAAAAGTTGTTATATAAGACGCACCCAAATTTACCCAGTTAGGGCAATGAAACTTAACATGCTTGACATACATGCTTCCGCAGCCATCGCGAAATGCTCCGTGCCTGTGAGAACACTCCTTGCACTGCGGGAAACATTACAAGAAAGAGGCAACGCTCACGCTCCAGAGAAACTCGCACAGCAGCAGCACTTTATTATAACTCAGAGCCTTTGAAGGCTTCATCCTCGGACGCGCTATCAAAAAGTTCGCCGATTTCTTGTGGCAGCGCTGCTGAGACATGCTCTTCGGACTCAGAATCACTGCTCTGATCGTCGTATTGGTCAAGCGCCGATTAAGCTTGCAGGCCAGCCTTGTGGAAGCCTGCAGTTATCATTACCATTGTAACTGCACTTCAGGCTTCATGGACACACTTCGCAACTTCGCTGAATGAAGTGCACTTCATCTTTCAAGTTGCGGTGTACTTGTGATCACTTTGGTCATTCACGCCTCCAAAATGTGCTGCAAAACAGCTTTAAAGCTGCAGTTAAACAGTGTAAATCGTGTTACAACTGTGTGATTGCTCGTGACATTTCTTTTTTGTGTGGCTCATTTTATCGCGGCTATAGTGCAATTCTTTTGGCCACTCATTCTAAACAGTGAAACAAGCCTGAATGTTAACCCCGAATTATTTCCACACTTACAAAAAAAAACAAACACATATAAGGCGCACCATTGTATAAGACGCACTACCAAAATTTTTGAAAAAGGCCACGTCTTATACACCGGAAAATACGGTAATTTTGAAAGCTTCACAGCCCGTCCTCTTGCATACATTTGCATTTCTGCTTGTGAATATCTTTGCCTTACTATTATCAACAGTTCCTGCTGAATTATTGGGCCACTGATTAAGAAGCAATCTTCAGGTTGTTATATAGCACACACTTGACCATTTGAGTGCTTCAAGAACTGCTAATAACATGTCTTTATACTTTTTTGTGCCTAAAGCTTCCATAAAAAATTGAATTAATTGCTAAGATCGCAAAAAAATAGAATCGCTAGCTTTGTTTTAGTTTGGAAAATCCGCTGTTACGGTCCTCATCCGAAGCTATGAAGTTTAATTTAATTATATTTTATTTGGTCCATAGCATTTTGTTTTTCATGTTTGAAATGCGGGGGTCATAACTGAACGTTCATTTAGACCAACAATCCCCGGGCGGTCTAAATCAAACCGGAGCCCTCCACTATGGCATCCCTCAAAGCCACAGCACAGCTTTGTGGTGTAGTTAAGCCCGAAATGTCATTGCACAGCACACAGGCAATGCTTGTCTTACCTCCATCGAAATGTGGCTGCCACTGCCAAAATTTGGTCCCACTGTGTTGGGCTTAACTGCCAAACCAAAGCCACTGAGTCACCATGGCAGGCTAGAATTCTAAAACTTGTGAAGTGAGCTGTGCAAGATTGGTTGGTACAGGAGCGCTGTCCAGTCATGACAGACAGCAAGTAAGGAGCCTAGTCACAACACCCATTGGAAAAGTCACTAGGAAACTGAAAGGCACCTTAGCGTAAGAAATGATTTCAGTCATCCAAACACATTGCCTGAGTGGTGTATGGGTTAACAAAGGAAAGCACTGTTTGCTTAAAGCATCGGACATTGATATATTGCAGGCTTTATTCTTTCTATGTCTGCCAAGGCCAGTGCTAT
The DNA here is from genome assembly GCF_052857255.1 of Amblyomma americanum. NCBI lineage: Eukaryota > Metazoa > Arthropoda > Arachnida > Ixodida > Ixodidae > Amblyomma > Amblyomma americanum. The sequence goes on from NC_135504.1 coordinate 40,573,513, forward strand.
ATGCAACTCCATTTTGATTTGATTCCATTTTTATTTTTGACTTTTCGTCATTGGCTCAAGCCCAGTAATTGGGGGAGGGGAGGTCAGTGCCGTCGCCAGAGTTACTGACAAAAAATCAAAAATGGAATGCAATTGAAATGGAATTGTTGTTTATTTCGAACCTGCCACTGCACTCAGTCTTAATAAAGAAGCAGTGGTGCTAGGACATTGAGGCTTGCAAGCACACAACTGACGCCAAAAATTAGTTGCAGCACTCAGCATCTCAGAACTTTGCCAAAATTCATCTTTCAGAGGCATGGTGTCAGGGCTGATGGTCTAACGGTGTTCCGCATCTTGCAGGGTTGTGACTCATCTCAAATGTCGAGCCAGTCAGCCGCAGCAAGCTCCACGGAGGTCGAGGAAACTGCTGCTCCGGCAGCTGATGCTGTCACTGTGTGCGAACTACAAGCCACATCGACAGAGTGGCTTAATTCCATTGAGGCGCACGCAGACTGTTCGACTCTGCTCTTGCGGCAAACTTTGACCCGTGATCCCAATTGCACGCTGCGTGCCGTGGCTACACATCGAGGCCACGAAAACCACGTGGGGCTTGCAGATGGGGCTGGTATTTCGAAACATTTATATGCTTTCAGTTTTCAGCGACACACCAGTAGCTGCGAGAAGGGAGCTCGTCAGTATCGATCGACAGACTGTGAAACCAAGCGATGCTTTCTGTGGTCACGCGATTGTGCGTAGCGTAATATAACATGGCAGGTTTTCTTCATCCTCACTTGTTAAGAAGCTTCGGATGGGTGAAAAGTCTCCAGACCATCCTCCGCATCGAGCGTTGGCTTACACAGCACACTGGCCGGACTTGAAGTCGTCGGCCAAGTACGTGCCTTGAGAGCACAGGGAACTAGTCATCTCGTCTGCGCTCTCCACGGGTGTGGCGATTGGGTTTTACTGGTTACGTTGCACACTATTTGAAAACATCTCTTTGGATACAGCTTCAGCCTTCGGGTTCTTTTTTTGTTGTTGTGCGTGTTAACTTAATTGAAAATGCAGTGACAATGCGGCAAATATGATACTTTTTTGACCCCTCTGATAGTTCTTTTCTATGGCTGCTTATCTGTTTTCGATTGGACGTCGGCACCTAGTGTCTGTCAAGCACAGGTTCATTCCAAAGGGCTTTGTTAATAGTGATGACCTGTAGCATGAACCCAGCAGAGTCATCTGAAAAATCAGCAAATGCCCCAAACACTTGTGAAGGACCTTTTTGCGGTTGTCATTGTTTCGGAAACCAAGTGCAGTTGTCTTTTTTTATGTGCGTCAGTTTGAGATCTCTCTTAGGTTGTATGACATCTGCGAGATCGCTTGTTTAAATATAGGGTCCTTTGTATTTGGGTAAAACATGATTGCGCCTGGTTTGTGCACCTCGAGGAGACATCCTGAGATTCCTACCCAAAGGGTGGCCTTCAAGAAAAAGTTGTTTATCAGTGCAAAAGGCGAAGACCCTACATGGGAATGAGCAGATATCTTCAGGCTGTCGTAGGGTGGTGCTTTCACATGTTGACGATTTTAATACTTGTCGGGTGGATAAATTTGGTAACTACCCGTTTGATGCAAACCAGCAACAGAAGCGGCAGTGGCCAAGCAGGCTGACACCTTACTCGCAATATTGCACCAAGCACTACCCATGCTAATGATGCCCTGTTTAACATTGTTCTGTGCCCTAAATAGTGGCTGGGGCATTGGAAATATTATTTCATAGCATAAGTACTTGCAAAGCTGGCTAAGTCTTGTGTAGACATGGAAATGCTGTGCACAAGGATGGCACTGTATGTGAAAAAGTAGTAAAGGGAGCCAAAAAAAATTATTTGTTAAGTGATACTTTGATTCAGTGGGCATTTAAAAATAAACGAAAATGACTTTTTTTTGTACTGCAGTAAAAGGACTCCCACAACTTTCTTAGGCTGCAAAAGGAACCCAAAAATCTCTGAATTACAGAAAGACCTTTTCGGAGACCTGATTTTTCTGATTTTGCGCTCGAAACACGGTTCCTCTTTTTTTGCGCTCAGATTACGAGGAAAGTACAGCCCAGAAACTAAGGGTCCTTTCTGTGTGTAGCATTTCACTTGTAGGAGGTTCCTCATGCACACCTAACGCTGGCTTGGGAAACAAGCGGCGAAGAGTATGCCTGCGAAAATGCAGTTGCTATTGTGGCTTTAGGTACAGGTACACGCAGTATGAAAGGGAAGGTTTAGATCCCACCTTAAGAGGCAAATCTACATTTGCCACTGCATCGAAGTTGAAAGGATATCTAGGCATCTTGTCCGCAGCAAAAACTGCATGGAGAAGCGAAAACTTGGCTCCTTATTGAGGCTGTGTGGTAATCATTGATTTCATGCTAATAAAATTGTTCCCTGTCGTATTGTTTCAACTTGTATGTAGCATGCGGTGAAAAACCATGGACAATCGTTAATCGGAAGGAAGAAATCGCTGCTCAGGTAGGCCGCGTACACGGCTCTCAGTTAATTCGTTACTTTTCAGGCACGAGTTCTGGCTGCCAGATTTTCACGTGTGTGGTGGCTTGGTAGGTTATAAAGCACATTCTGGTATGTAGCAGTGTCTTTGCTCAGTATAGCATTTTGTCTGTAGTGAACAAATATGGCGCTACCTACAAGTTAAACGCTGCTCACAGGACGGTGTTGGTGGAGAAATGTTTCGACATGTTGACGCTGAAGCCTTCTAATCCTGTTGCAGTAGCAAAGAAAAAAGAAAGCTTGTTTTCACTTCATCTTTGGAACCATAAGTGGACATTTTGCAAATGCTGCTTTCGCTGACATCACCATCTTTCAGGTGGCAAGCTTGACTGGGAAGAATCCGTTTTCAGAGCTGAGTTCTCTTCACTAAATTGTAGATGCCCTGAAGAATGGTGGATGCAGATGTACAGCTCTTGTCGAAGCTAAAGAGCCGAAGAACTGGTTTTTTAAGCCATCTGGAGGGAGGGCTCTTGCCGCATCTGTAGAAGTTCTTATTACTCTGAGCAGAAAGGAGTAAAGTTTTTACTCCCATATAGGTGTTTAGAATACACTTTCGGAGGGGTGACGACTTCAGCATGCTGATGTTGCATAGCAATCCATGGAGCATGACCAGAAGGACACAGCTTGGACTCTGTACTTTAGACAGAGGTAGTGATAAAGTGCTCTGCTTTCAGATTTTGTCCACTTTATGCTTTATTCACTACTTCGTTACTTTTAGGATGGGTTTTGTTCACCAGCTTGGGACCAGCGAGCCATGGCTGATGAGAGGATTTGTGTTGAATGTTACTGGAACTTGTTGAATGTCCATTTCTGAAGGAACTTTGTCAGAAGCTTTGAGCATATTGATCTCCTTGTCAAGCTTTACACTGCGGTAAATATCGCTTAGTTTTGCTGTCTCTTTTATGCAGCTCAATGCTGTACGCGTGTTGCTCTGTATACATTCTCTTTGTTCTTTTATAGAAGCTTTTGCAACTTACTTTGGCTGCCAGTTCCTTATTTCTTGCCTTTTACATTTGCTCCATCAGTTTACTGCTATTTGCGCGGTTGTAAATCTGTTTTCTTTTTATTTTACTCTCAGGCCGCTTTCCAGCCATGTGCATTGGGTCTAGTCTTATGTTTAGTAATTAAACTGTTTCTTGTATCTAGGTTAATATTGAATGAAATGGATGACTAATGTGTATGATGATTTGTAAGACAAGTGAACATGGTTTAACAGAGTATCTTGGCATCAGCAGGCTTGCACTGTGTTTGCAATAGTGATCATGGCAGAAAGAATGAGGTTTACAAGAAACAAAGCTTAAGTGAGGTGTGGCTTGATTTTGCTTCACATATGTGTTCAGAAATGCAAACAAAACGGAAGCTATTAAGTGTTATTGTGAGAACAGCGTACACTCATGACCATGCTGCTGCTGCTGCTGTTGCTGATAGGAAGAAAGAAAAGGAAAGTGCACGGGCCTGCCTACTGGCTCAAGCCGAGCCACTCGGAATGTAGGAGAGTTAAATGATAGGAGAGCAAAGATAAAGAAAAGGCACGTGCTGATATGCCCCCCTCATGACCATGATTTTCTAGAATGAGGTGCTACTGAAACAAGTTGTGGAGGAGCTTTGCAATGCTGACAATTTTTTTTTTACTTTGACATTTTCTGTGCTGTGTGCATGCAATTTTTGCAGCAGCATAAACTTTCAGTGGCAGTGTTAACTTTAGTGTAATATTTAAGACGGTGTTATTGCAGTTTTGTCCTTGTAAAACTTCACTGAAATGTATGTCAGCAAACATGAGGTTTCTGTCTGACTGTTCCAGTTGCCCTGACGATCCCTGTTCATAACCCTGAACATTCTGGCTGAGCTATATATCTGGTCCTTTACCAAAGGACGCAGAACTTCTTTTCCCTGAGCCTCAATCTAAGCTGTCGCCATGCTTCCACTGACTAGGCTTTCCAGATTGTGCTTACAGCCGTCAAGTGCATTGCCGTGCCTGCAGAACGGAAAAACCAATTCAGCCTTCGTGTTAGAACATCATTCAACTTGTTGGTACTTACATGGCTGTGTCTTAGGCCACTTGAGACAGGGGTAGGTGCAGAGCACACTAGACAGAAGGAATGGCAAAGTGCAAGGCACAAAGGTTTATTCAAAATGCTTTGAGAGTTGTGCTACTGCACTGCCTGTTCAATATGGCAGGTGTTTGGATGTTGCACGTAGACCAATCCAGAGTGCTAGCTGGGGCCTTTTAATTTTTTTTGTCTGGTGGGCCTAGAACCGTGAGCCAATCAGCTTGGTGTTGTGGCAGTGCAGAGAATTGACATTCCTCATCATGCTTGTGTAGGTTACGTAGGACTTGGCACGATGTGGAGCTGTGCGCACATTGAGGTGTGGTGTAAATTAATGAATGGTGACTATGTTTATGTATGTGTGCATGGTTAAGAGAGTGTCAGCTTGACTTTTTTTTTAGGTCGCTGCGCATTAAGGAGTGGCATAGGGATGCAGGTGGAAGTGCTTTGCGCGAATGATTTTGTTGCCGTCGGAAGGAGACTAGGCTGGGAGTCACGGTCTTCTTATTTTATTTTGCCCGCAAGCTTGATTAGTGCGTGCTGGTTGCCGGTGACTCCTGCAGATTTTGAGAGCATTGTCTGCAGTTGCTGTCGCGTTTAACGCAAACACTGTGTGCTAAGGTGTGTCATGTAGACATGAGTTCTTGTTATGTGGTGAGAGCGTGGGAAAAATGCTGGTCTTCATGTGAGAATGTCATCCTTTGTGCCCCATGAAGTGCTTAGTCCTTTGCTATGATAGAAAAACATTTGGGTGTTTGTGTTAACCGTGACACCAGCTGTACTTGCTTAACCTTTTTTGTACTCTCTGGCAGAGTGGCATGTCGTGTTTGCTATTGCTGTTGAAATTTAGGAATGCGTGGCTATTTACAAAGCGTGTGTGTATATTAGAGTGCGTGTGTGGGTGAATGCATGCGTAAGCTACCAATAAACTATTTTCTATGAAAGATGTATGTCGACCATGTGTATGCCATCGAGCCAGTTGTGCTGCTACCAATTGAATGCCTATTTCAGAAAGCAATGCTGTACATTATACAGTCGATTACTGTTGTAACGGAGTAGCGTATGTAGGAAAAAAGAAAGGAAAATTAACTGTAAAACAGACAAGTGCAAACAAGTCAGTTATTAAAGGGGCTGCAAAACGCCGCTTGAACGGATGCTGGTTATGCTTCAGTTGGATTCTTTATGTCACACAGATGCTGACTCAAAAAGAATTACGAGAATCTATGCATATGGAACGGGAGTTATTCAATGAAGAAATTTCAGAATACAAGCAAACAAAATGCTGCCCTCAACTCGATTTTCGCGCAGCTTCCCATTCCAATTTCACTCCCAATGACGACACGCAGGGCGACCAATCAAAACAGCCCATCTTAGCACGTGGCGGAAGTTTGCACTCCATGGTTACCTGTTCTCTGTAACTCGTTCATGTCAAGGCTGGCAGCCCCGTTTGCATGGTTACAACCATGTGAACGCTCAGCTGACCCAGCGATGTTTCACCGTCACATCAACGGCGCAGAAGGGAACACTGATCAGTGACGTTCTCTTATGAATCCGAACTCGAGCGCAAGATACTGCGACGGTGACAGCCTGCGCAAAATATCACACATTTAGCATAGCGCGTACCGCTACTGCTTATCGCCAACCATCGCTCGTCCCTCCTAGCGCGCTGGTTGGTCACGGCGAGCAAGGACCGCGCCCTGTTGACGGGAACGTGGCGCCACCCGGTGATCCTCCACAATCTGACGATGCGCACTGCCTGCTAAATGTGAAACGAACACATCCTTGGGACCGGAACGAACGCTTATAGAGTGCAATGGCTCGATTGGATCGATTCCGCATAGCCGCTCTCAGATACATAGAGAGTAGCCATAAGTGTTTAGTGCTAGGTCGTAGGATGTTTACAGAGATGCGCAAAGTCCTTCGATGCAAAAAGTAGCCAGTGCCTCCGGTAGCGTGTTTTTGTTTTACTTGATTTACAGTGCTTTTATCTAGGGCAAACAAGCTGGTTTTGTTAAAGTAATATAAAGCACAAAAACTTGACAAAACATATCTCTAGTTATTAACCCAATTTAAAGTATACTCTTTGTCCAATCATAAAGCTCGCCCTCCGTGATGTCATATCCGCTGCTAAAAACCACCACTGTATGGTGACACCGTCAGCGCCACGAATTCGTTTTTGCGAGCTAATTAAAATATTAAAAACGCAGTATACGCGGTACGACCGATGCTAATAGCATCACTATAACCCGTTCTATGCAACCAACAGGTAATACAATGCACTGAAAATGTGTTTCGGAGCCCCTTTAAGACTGTGCAAAAGATGTTCAAGCAGGAACAAGGCTGTTTTCTTCCTTGTTCAAAAACTTTTAGGTTGAACTCTTGCCACTTCATTTAAGATGTACCTGAAAAGGAGTAGAGACCATATTTTTCATTAGCATTGGGTTGGGGGTGGAGTGGGGAATGATGCAGAGCAAAATGTTCTTAGCCAAGTTGTTTCTCCCATGCAGTTTCGGTTTCAGCAGTGGAACGGTAGTTGTGACGTCACCATTAGGTTTAAGATCACTTGAAGCATACAAAGAATGCAACGTAACAGCTTATCACTCGCTGTCATTTGGACTCCCGTGCCAGGCTAGCATTAGTGGTGTATGTAGTGAAAATAGCAGAGCAGCGATAGTATCGTAGTGTTTACATGCCTCACATGATCTCAAACCTACATGTGACATCAACCAGCTGTCAGCTGCTTATACCAAAGCTGTACGGAAGAAAAACATGCGTGCAATCTAATTGCACACAGAGAACCATGTTTACTAATGTCCTGCGTAAATAAATTTTTTAAAATGGTAGGGTTTTAACGTAGTTAAACTGAGTGAGACGCATTTGGCCTAACTACGCGAGCCGACCATTTTTGTTTTTGCATTTTCTAGCGTATTAAAGCTCCATTATCATTGGAATTCGCCTATTTGTGATTAGAATGCGGTGATCTGTTGCTATACAGGCCAACTTCGTTGAGGCCTCAGAGTCCCTCCAAGTCATGGGTGGTGCTTAGTGGTCCGGCGCGCTGTCATTGCTGCCGCCTGGGCTGGTGGCCGGGTTGAGCTGTAGTATGATGACCACGTAGGAGATGAGTGCGCCGGCCAGCGTAAGCACGAATCCGCGCGAGAAGGCGAAGAAGCCCCATCCGGTGAGTACCACTTCCGGGGCGCGGAGCTGGGACACCAGGAGGCGCCCTTCCAGCAAAGCAGGTGGTTTGGGGGCATGCTCTGCGAATGCACTCCCTTCGGAAGACCGCTCCGCAGTGCTGCCACGTCCGAGCCCCGATGCCAGCGCCTGGCGATTCTTCGCGGGGTGGTGTCCGAGACAGCGGTGCAGCGGGACGGACGACGCGTGGGCGGCCTCGGTAAGCCGAGAGGCCAACACCGACAGCAGCAGGAACGCCAGGGTCACGCTGCCCAGGTTCAGGGCTGCGTGTTTGCAGACCCTACGCTAAGCCCGAAGAATTTAGCATGTCCTCATTGTGCGTCAACAGTGCATCAAAGAAGGGACACAGCCCTTGTCTGTGCCTCCGTTGCGTCCCGTCCTACGTACGCTTTTGGCTGCAGTGTTCTACGGTCCGGGCATACTGTGTGAACTAATCAGAACAGTGAGCAAAATCAGTTTCTTTTAATGCTTGACTGTATCGAACAAGCCTGGGGCATCAAAATTCTTGAGCTTATAAATTTGTCTCGCGATTAACCTCTTGTTTAGCTAACGAAAAAGGCTTTGACAACGGTCTACTCGTGGTCACGGAGGTGTTATGTTCGGCGGTCCTGAATGTGGGTGGAGCTTTGCTGCATAGTTATATCCTACTATACATGGCGAAAAGTGGTTTAGACATTAGACTTTTACCGTGCGCTCTGTCGTCCACCAACATGGCGGCGAGCGTGACGGGAATGCGTTTTTTAAATCTCTACAATTTGTCGTAATTCGCATGCATTTTGGACTCCCTACTGAAACGTTCCATATGATTAACTCGTATGGAATTATGAGAATATGAAGTGCATATGATATTGAAAAACATGGAAACCTATGTTTTATCGTATATTTTTGCAGTATCATATGTACTTCATTTTCTCATAATTCCATACAAAAAAGCATATGGAAATCTAATTGTTTTTCGATCTGCCGCGATGGCTCAGTGGTTATGGCGCTCGGCTGCTGTCCCGAAGGATGCAAGTTTGATCCCGGCCGCGGCGGTCATATTTCGATGGAGCGAAATTCTAGAGGCCCGTGTACTGTGCCATGTCATTGCACGTTAAAGAATCCCATAGGTGGTCGAAATTTCCGGAGCCCTTCACGACGGCATCCCTCATAGCCTGAGTCGCTTTGGGACATTAAACCCCCATAGACCTCTATGTTTTCTTCTGCATAATTTCCATATAGTGTGCAAGACTTCTTTTGAAGTCTGAGTTTTCATACGCGCTTTCCATATAGACACCACATGACTTCGTATAACCCATATGGAATTGTGGGACTCGTCGTATGGAAACTCGGTAGGGCAGTGCTGCGCATGCACAGTAAGCTGCCTGTGTGAAATCCGCGTCTATTGTACGTTGCCTAACACGCAGTTTCTGTCTGGATAATCTAATTCAGATGATCCCTAAACATACTGCGTGAGCCTTCTGGTCTGCTGTCAGAGGCAGAACTTTTCGAACATTGTGTTTCAGAGGTTTTTAACTCGTCATGCTTGGTTTTGCTAGACTTCTCTGAATCTATTTCCATTATTTTCCATGTGTATGTTTTCATGCAGTCACGCCAAGTAATACGAAATGTAATCCGCTTTTGCAAATCGTAGATGTGACAGCAGCGTATAGCTGCAGATGCTGATAGGGCCATTCCCCTGTAGTGCCCCACTTTGGCTGCGCCAAAAGCGCGGCCAAGAAAGAGAGGATTTATTGACGGGAAAGGCAGAGAGGTTGGCCTGAAAAATGAATATCTCGCCTGCTGCTGTGCTCTCGTGAAGGGGAAATGAGAAAAGGAGGGTCACGAGGGGGATGATTATGGTGGGAAAAGAAGCGCTGCTGCTCGTAGATGAGAAAAAACTAAAAATAGTGACAGGAGAGGAAATGGAGCAGTAACTGTCTCACTTCTCGGTGGATACCTCAATCGCGCCGCAAGTGAAGGGAGAAAAGAGAGAGTTCATAGAGCAATTCTCATGATGTGTAAATGCGAGAGCAAGTTAACTGGGTTAATGGACGTTTCAGTCGCACCCGTTAGTAGGCGATGGCGTCCACCTGCAAATTGAAGCAGTTATGAGCTTTTCAAAATTGGTTTTTGATGGAAAACTGCCGCGGTGGCTCAATGGTTAAGGCTCTCGTCTACTGAGCCGGAGTACCCGGGTTCGAACCCGACCGTGGCGGCTGCGTTTCGATGGAGCCGAAACGCTAACGCGCCCGTGTGCTGTGCGATGCCAGTGGACATTAAAGATCCTCAGGTGGTCAAAATTATTCCGGAGCCCTCCACTACGGCACCTCTTTCTTCCTTTCTACTTTCACTCCCTCTATCCCTTCCCGCCACGGAGCGGTTCAGGTGTCCGCCGATGTGACAGATACTGCGCCATTTCCTTTCACCAAAAACCAATTTCAATTCAAATGTAAAAGACGCGGTGTACTATGCGATGTCAGTGCACATTAAATATCCTCAGATGGTCGAAATTACCAGATGGTCACTAAATAAACATTTAAATAAAAGTTTTGTTTAGTGACTCTAGTCGAAATTATTCCCGAGAGCTCCACTACGGCACTTCTTCCACTCCCTCCTCTACCCTTTCCCTTACGGCGCGGTTCGGGTGTCCACCGAGATAAATGAGACAGTGCGTCATTTCCTTTCCTAGTAATATTAATTGGTTTTTTTGGGAAAGGAAATGACGCAGTATCTGTCTCATATATCGTTGGACACCTGAACCGTGCCGTAAGGGAAGAGATAGAGGGAGTGAAAGAGGAAATTTTGTAGGGGAAAAACGGCGCAGTAATTGTCTCACATCGGTGGACACCCGCACTATATACCATACCCGAACCGCGCCATAAGGGAAGGGAGAAAAGTGGGAGGGAAGGAAGAACGAAAGAAAGGTGGCATAGTGTACGGTAAAAAAAATTTGGGGAAAGGAAATGGTGCAGTGTCTCACATCTCAGCTGACACCTGAACCGTGCCGTGAGGGAGTGGATAAAGAAGGGACTTAGAGAAGAAAGGAAGAAAAAGATGCCGTAGTGGAGTTAGAGCCTATTTATTAATAAAATACCAATGGAAGGAAAAGATGTTGCTAGTCGCGGCATCTGCCATCGAAACCTGAAACACCTGAGCTGCGGCTAGCGGGAATAAAAGGATGGAGATGGAAAAAAATGGGGAGGATAGTGAGAAAGGATAGTGGTAAGGGGTAATATACACTACGTACAAATACATAACATTAGTGGAGGGCTCCGGAATAATTTCGACCACCTGAAGATTTTAAGGTGCACTGACATCGCACAGCACACGGACACCTTTTGTTGCGTTTCGCCTCCATCGAAACGCGGCCGCCGCGTCCGGGTTCGAACCTAGGAACTCCGGCTCACTAGGCGAGCGGCCTAACCTCAGCCTAATCCGTTGGTTTTGAGGAAAGGAAAGGTGCATAACTGGCTCCCTGGCTCAGTGGACAATAATAACAATAGTTGGTGTTTGGGGAAAGGAAATGGCGCAGTATCTGTCTCATATATCGTTGGACACCTGAACCGCGCCGTAAGGGAAGGGATAAAGGAGCGAGTGAAAGAAGAAAGTGGTGTAGTGGAGGGCTTCGGAATAATTTCGACCACCTGGGGATCTTTAACGTGCACTGACATCGAACAGCAGACGGGCGCCTTAGCGTTTTTCCTCCATAAAAACGCAGCCGCCACGGTCGGGTCCGAACCCCAGAATTCCGGATCAGTTTTTATGGAGGCAAAACGCTAAGGCGCCCGTGTGCTGTGCGATGTCAGTGCACGTTAAAGATCCCCCAGGTGGTCGAAATTATTCCGGAGCCCTCCACTACGGCACCTCTCTCTTCCTTTTGTTCTTTCACTCCCTCCTTTATCCCTTCTCTTACGGCGCGGTTCAGGTGTCCAACGATATATGAGAGCGATACTGCGCCATTTGCTTTGCCCCAAAGCTAATTATTATTATTAGCCGAACGCCTAACCACTGAGCCACCGAGGCGGGTCTGTGGACACCTCAGTCGCGCTTTTAGGTAATTGTGGGTTGGGACGCCGGCGACCTATTGTTCTAGGAGGGGCGATGTCGTCATTTGCGTGCCTCGTTTCCGCGACGGGTTTCTGATGACTGCGGGATTTTTGCAGTGAGCCAGGTTATGCTCTCGCATTAGTAAAAACGACGCCGGGCGTTCGTGCGTGACGCCACGGCACGACAGTTCGGTTCTGTGCCTGGTACGTGTCGGTGTACTTTTTATTTCGCGCCCGAGACATAAGCCTACAAGTGGTGACCTAGGTCTATGACCACGACATATCCCGCAACCCCTCCACTGAACCGGACTAGCGCCCGCAGCACGTCTCGTCGCTGCGGTTTCGCCTCGCACTCTTCTGGCCCCACAACCCGCAAGTGTAATTTTTTCATATCGAGCCACAGTTCAGCCTTCACCGCATCACCTCGGTAACGACGCGCTCCTATTAAAGGGGCTGTGAAAGGGGACCCAGCAGAGTCTAAAACTCACTTGGTGGTGGTAGTTGTTTTATTAAAAATAATAGTAAAAAGGAAGGAAAAGATTTTTGCTAGCCCTGGCATCTGCCATCGATACTGAAGCTCCTAAGCTGGGGCAGCGGAAATAAAGGATAGCAGGCAGAATGGAGAAATGAAATGAAAGAGGTGAGGGGACAGGAAGAGAGGATAGGGGGAGAGGTACTTGTGAATAAAGTTTTTTCTGTCTGTCTGTCTGTCTGTCTGTCTGTCTGTTTGTCTGTCTGTCTGTCTGTCTGTCTGTCTGTCTGTCTGTCTGTCTGTCTGTCTGTCTGTCTGTCTGTCTGTCTGTCTGTCTGTCTGTCTGTCTGTCTGTCTGTCTGTGAAAAGGGGTATCAACAAAGATGCGATTTGCCTAGGATGCTAAAGGACGCCGATTCACAAATATCCCCCAGCAAGTATTTTTAGATGCGCTTAGTAGAAGCTGAGTTATCTGTAGTGAAACCTTGAATTTCCGCGTCTACCCGCCGCGGTGGCTCAGGGCTTAGGGCGCTCGGCTACTGATCCGGAGTTCCCGGGTTCGAACCCGACCGCGGGTGCTGCGTTTTTATGGTGGCAAAACGCTTAGGCGCCCGTGTCCTGTGCGATGTCAGTGCACGTTAAAGATCCCCAGGTGGTCGAAATTATTCCGGAGCCCTCCACTACGGCACCCCTTACCTCTTTTCTTCTTTCACTCTCTCCTTTACCCCTTCCCTTACGGCGCGGTTCAGGTGTCCAACGATATATGAGACAGATACTGCGCAATTTCCTTTCCCCAAAAACCGATTATTATTATATTCCGCGTCTCCGTGCCTTTCTGCTTCCTCTGGTCACTTTTTGCACGCTGAAATGCCGGCTATAGTGCCTAGAAGGAACCTTCTAGTCACTATATGTCGGCGCTCCTCCGCCGGCCCCTCGTACTCGCCGGCTGCCGACGCGCGCGAACCAATAGCCCACTGCGGACGTGACGAGCGCTACATGACGTAATGAGCGCGGATTCAGGCGAAAGCGCAGCTCCTTAAGTCGCCGCTAGGCGTGGAAGCGGGCAGTTTTAAAAATTGTATTTCGTGCCTCTTCGACGAGTTTACCGCCTCGATCATCGCACTCCGAAGACCCTCCCGCAAGAGTCCGTTCGCCTTGTCGAAGGCACATCGCTTTCCTTCGCGCGCACGTCAGGCACGTAGCCCCAGCCCTCCGCCATATTGGTGGTACCACCGACGCTTCCGGCACCGCGCCACAAAGTGCAACGTTTACGAAGTTGCACGTCTCTCTGTTCATTGCCGGTAAACGCTCACAGAAATCATTGACGGCGGCGTGTGATCTCGCTTATCGTCCCGGCTGCCTTTTTATCACGGTCATCAGCCTAACTACACCCACTGCAGGATAACTGCCTCTTCCATATCTCTCCAATTAACTCTGTCCTTTGCCGGCTGCGGCCACCTATCCCCGCAAAATTCTTAATCTAATCCGCCCGGCTAACTTTCTGCCGCCCCCTGCTACGCTTGCCTTCTCTTGGAACCGTCTGTTAATGACCATCGGCTATCTTGCATGCCTTCGTTTTACATGCTTTAGCCAAGTCCATTTCTTCCTCTTGATTTCGCTTTTTTATAGTAACCGACAAGATCTCTAGCGCTCGGTTCCTCGACACGGGAGCGGAAGTCATCGCGGTTCCTCCAACTAGGGCTGGCCATATTAAATGTTATACCCACCCTTTATATAATGCCCCTAACAAGGGGTCTTTAACGAAATAAAATTGAATGATTGATTGATTGATCGTTCATAGTCGAAGGGGTGGTCGCTACGTGTTGACAACACCTCGCCCTTAGCGACAAACGGACTTCGCTCCCTCACCCTCGACTTGAAATTCCGTCGCCCTTTTCGATGGGTATTCGTTTTCGCTAACATTGCCCACCCGATCATCGGCCCGGATTTCATCTCGCATTTCGGCCTGGAGATCAATCAGCTTGCGGCGTCATCGCCTGACAGACGGCTTGACTCGTCTATCAATCTCTGGAGTCTTGTCCGATCTTGTCCACATCGGCATCCGCGCGCTGATACCTTCATCTTCGTTCGAGATTTTAGCCCACGCTGTCAGGGCGTGGGTGATATGCGTGAGTGGACCCGCACGTGTCTCCCCTGGCGAGAAACACAGGTCTCCTACCAAGACGCCTTACTAGGCCTTCCTTCCACCAGGCCTTCGTTTCGACAATGTTGATCTGGACGACGTGGGACCCTTACTTGTGCCTCAAGCTTCGCACTACATCCTTACCATGGTTGACTGTTTCACACGTCGGCCGGAGGCTGTCTCCATTATCGACATCACCGCTATCTCCCGCGGCTTCGTTTCTACGTGCGTGTCCCGCTTTGATAGTCCCGGCACCGTCACAACAGACCGTGTGCGTCAATTGGAGTCCACCCTGCTTTCTTGCCCCAACCGCATATTAGGCGCCAAGCACTGCTGCTTCGCAACGTACTACCCATGCGCCAACGGCATAGTGAAACGCTTTCACCGCCAACTGAAGGCCGCCCTAGCTACCCGGGTCAACTGCTCCAGTTTGATTGACGCCTTGCCCCTTGTGCTCCTTGGTTTAAAGGCCTTCCTCCGAGCAGACTTCCAGTGCCCGGCGGCAGAGCTTGTTTACGGTACTACCCTGCGTCTCCCCGGAGACTTGTTCTCGTCAGAGGAAGCACCAGCCCTGCCGCAACAATACCTGCAGAGTATTAATTGTGGACTGCGTTAGAGCCTTCTGGCCTGTTCCACCACGCCCTTCTCGCCGCGCCACCATCTTTGTGTACCCGGATCTCGCCACCTCCATACGCACGTCTTCCGTACCCGCGACACCGTCCGGACGTTACTAAACCCGGCCTACGACGGACCATTCTGCGTCATTCGCCACACCAGAAAAACTGTCACCCTGCTGCAGAATAGCCGTAAAGATGTCAGTTTGGTCCGCCTCAAGCCGGCGTACCTGAAGGCCCCGATTGAATGCTTCGCGGTGCACCTGACTTGGGCAACACACCGTCCGCAGTTTCTTCTCCCCATTGCTCCAGCTGTGCCGCCGGCGCATCGTTCCCTTTCGACTTCCAGTCTGAGATGGGGGCCCTGCCGCTTTAGATGAGGGGAATAAAGACGGCGCCGGGCAGTGGCACGTGAAGGCACGGCAGTTTGGTTCTGATCTTGATATGTATCAGTGTTCTTCCTTCGCTCGCGAGACATAAGCCTACACTAATTTGTAGGGGGGGGGGGGGGGGGATCACAGAGTTCCCGATCAGACCAAGGAAATATTTAAAGTAAAAAAGGTATAACATGCTCTGTTCCAAATGCTGCGCATCGATATCGATCTGCTGGTCAAGATAATAAATGAGGGGATTTCTGAACAGGCTTCTCGACTACGCCAGCAATCCTCAAGGCAGTATTTTGTCACCTTCATCGCCACAGATCATTCGGGTGAAGCGGGTGGTGTCACCGTCCGCGGACCGATGTGCTGTCAAAAGAGCCTGCACAGGTGCCGCTAAAGGGTCTGGCTGCTCATCTGGATGGCCCCTACTAGAGTCCTCCAATACTACTGAAGGTGCTACTGAAGAACTCTGCTTTTAAGGTTGTGAGCGAGCGAATCCGTCAAGTTTTCAGTAAAGAGCATGGTCAGCCAGCAGGCCCAGACTTGCCTTGACTCCAGACTTGCTTAAGACTCTCTTGTTTGCAGCCTATATCAAGCTGCCGCTCTTCTGACCTGTCCACCCAGAACCATACTTCCTACAGGTTGAGGCACCCTCTGGGGCCCAACGAATAACCTCGAAGCGGCCATGGTACCACAAGATGCGATTCTATATATACTGAATGAGCTCATCTTCCTTATTTGTAACTTACTGATGGCTCCATCACATCAACGAATCTATGCATCGTCGATTTATTTTCTCCAACGCACGGAAAAGTTTGCGTGCGAGTTCGGTTGGGCTCGTCTCTTGCTCACACACAGCTATCGCGCTAAAGAAAAAAATCGGACCACACTGCAGCATTGAAAGATGCAGCTTCAGCAACGTCGCTGATGATAGAACAGTAAGGATATGGGTCAAATGGAACATGACATAACCGGTAGATGTACATGCGGAAAAAACGCGGACGAGAGACGAAGAAGGTGCGTAGGATGAATGCCGGTGCTGTCCTATGCATCTTGTTCGCCTCTTTCCCGAGTTTTTTTCGGCTGCGATAACGCTAACTCTTGGTCTATTTGGTGCGTATCCTACAGTAGGCACCACGTATCCTACAGCGAACAGAAGGACGCAGACGCAAGAACGAGGCGGTGACACCTGCTCTTATTCAGTCCTTGTCATTCAAATCTTTATTTTCCATAATGCGATACAGCGCGAATAAAGACGGGGACGAAGCGAGACAAGACACCACAGCGCTGACTTCAACTGAATTTTTATTGCGGAAAGGGGATATTTATACAGGAAATGGAAGGGAACGCATGATGCCGCTACTGCTGGAATTGTATCGCATTATGGAAAATTACCAACTAGCCCGATCTGCCACTCTTGCAAATCTTTATTGTGTCATCGTCTTCGCGTTCGCTTGTACCTTCTGTAGGATCCGAGTTTTTTGGGGGGCAGCCGTTGTTATATAATATATAATTGTTTTTGGGGGGGAAAGGAAATGGTGCAGTATCTGTCTCATATATCGTTGGACACCTGAACCGCGCCGTAAGGGAAGGGATAAAGGAGGGAGTGAAAGAAGAAAGAGGTGCCGTAGTGGAGGGCTCCGGAATAATTTCGACCACCTGGGGATCTTTAACGTGCACTGACATCGCACGGCACACGGGCGCCTCAGCGTTTTTCCTCCATAAAAACGCAGCCGCCGCGGTCGGGTTCGAACCCGGGTACTGAGGATCAGTAGTCGACCTAACCCTAACCACAGCCACCGCTGCGGGTAATGAGGGGAGCCGGTGTTCGGTGGCAATCTTTTGTGACGGTATTTGGGCAATATGTACTCACCGAGGATGACCACTTCGAAGCGGTCCCCGAGGCGCCGGTGTCCCAGGAAGCGGCTCACCTCGACGCAAACGCCCATGACGAACAGCGCCACCCAGCAGAAGACGGTGGGCGCAAAGCCGGCGTCCAAGTGGCGCACCGCCGAGCCCAGCTCGGTGTGCGCTAGCATGAGCTGCTTCAGCTCGCCCGACTCCAGGGGCGTGCGGCGCAATGCGTGGCGCTCGATGACGGCGTTGAAGGCGACGTACCTGCGACCGCGTAACACGCGCAGTTAGTGCGCACGTGATGGGGCGTTTAAATGACAATAGACTCGTAATGTCAGTTGCGTGTTTCAAGGCATATGCCTTACTTGCCACATTGAACAAAAACCTGTCCGTGTGTGCGACACTCGATGGTATCCATAAATGATGACGTCCTCATGCAACCCGGCAGGTGGTGGTTAAATTATTGATTGGTCCCGCAGCGGTGGCTCATTGGTTAAGGCGCTTGGCTACACGGCCGGAATACTCGGGTTCGAACCCGACCGCGGCGGCTCCGTTTCGGTGGAGGCAAAACGCTAAGGCGCCCATGTGTTGTGAGATGTCAGTGCACGTTAACGATCCCCAGGTGGTCGAAATTACTCCGGAGCCCTCCACTACGGCACCTCTTCATTTCTTCTTTCACTCCCTCCGTTATCCCTTCCCTTACGGCGTGGTTCGCGTGTCCACCGAGATATGCGAGACAATAGTTGTGTCACTTCCCTTACTCAAAACCAATTAACGCGCGATGTTTCTCAGGAAGAGCGACCTGAATCTCACAAGCCCTACTGGTGGCAGCACCTGCCATTCCAGCCCAGTGGTGCAGCGCTTAGCAACTGCACCACTGCACCGGGAGTCGCATGAGCACTCCCAAGAATCTGCGAATGTTAAGTAGAGAAAGACCAATGCTGCTTATATGGGCATCAAGGCATTAGCTATCGGGTCACACCCTTAAGACGGAGCGTGGACCACGGTATACGGCAGCGACTGCCTTCATGAAGTTAGCGCGCAGATCAGAAGGGGTGCGGCGGTGTCGCGGCGGCGGCCAAGTAGAGACAGGCAGAGACAGAATCGCCAGCTGTGTGGCATCGAGTTACATCACGCCACAGCTCGCGGCGACTGCGCTCACAAAGTAAGCAGGCGGGCTTACACATTCTCACACGTAAGCAGTCTGAAGTGTCGCTCGACTATCATCGACCATCGCTTTTTTTTGTGCCTCATGTGACCTAAAATTTAGCTGTACGTCACAGAAATTGTTCAGTTAGTCCAACCGAAACAGCATCAAGAAGAAATTCAGTTATAAATTATTTACCCATCGTAGGCGAATACCGCGGGGTGTCCCATGTATAACAATGTCTAACACATCGTTTTAAGGAAGAAAATATGGAAGCTAAAATTTGGTGCCTATAGGAGCGTTTGTAAATACGGGTATTAGGCAGTTCTTCTGGGCTCCACGTGATATATGATGATAGTGGTTGATTTTTATTACGCAAGGGCATCTGAAGACAAAGAGCGCCAAACACAAGGTAACTAACTGGTCGACTCGGGTAAATGGAATGCGCTGGGTGAGTTTGTTTTTTTTTCGCCCACCCGTATACTATAAACTCTTGCCGACGATAGTACCTTCCGCTCATAGCTCAGCCTAAGCCAATTTATGTCCTTGCATTCTCCAGCAACAAAGTTTTTAGAACATCAGATCACGCAGGAGACACGGCCGATAGGACAAAACCCCCATTTGATCGATTTATGCTTGTAATCCAAGGACGCGGTTCGTTTGCGTTCGATGAAAAGCGGTGTAGCTGAAATAATTTCCCCCACACACATTTCATGACGCTTGATGCAGTTCTCGTGGCTTTGTAGCTAATTTTTTTTCGCTTCCGACAGTTGTTACTACAGCCGACAACAACGCGGTGGTAGCCTGATGACCTTGGGTCTCGATTCATGGCCATAGACGCGAAAAGATTTGCAGCTCCTTCGCCCCCCCCCCCCCCCCCCCCAAGAGACTGTGATGCACATGCATATTTTGTGTCCTCGCACGTATATACTGGTGCATGATTACACTAAGAAGGGTCAGTCGTCTAAGTTAGGGTTAAGCGGTTGTGAACGTCACTCGCAATCGCTGCTCCGCTGGATTGTAACTGGTTGGATGGTAACTGGAGTTTCAGGAAGAGGCCAATATGTCTCCTGTCAGGAGTCAATAAATCGCGAAAGGAAATCCATGCAATCGTGTACGGAACCCCTACAAGGCTGGAGACACGCTTTTGAACTACCCACCTGTGCCTGAGAGCCACGGCGAGAGACAGGTAGAGAGCCATGGACGAGAAGAGGCTGGCATCGACCAGGATGCTGTCCAACGCCCTGTCCAGCATGCTGAGCGGAAGGAGCAGTTCCCTGGGCAATTGGCCGTCGATGCCGAACCAGGCGGACGCCGCGTGCTCGGACAGCTCTGCGCGTTACGAAGTGCAGAGTCGCTCAATACGAAAGGGAACACGGGAGCGCGTGGCCCCCGCACGCACTTCGCGGAGCACTGCTGCCGAGAGCCGGCCAGAACCGGCGGCAACTGCGCATGCGCACTAAGAACGGCCGGCTGGTCTTTCCTGGCATGCGCCCGGTGCCGCCCATTCTCGGCAGTTGTCGACGGCAGCGCTTCTCCAAGTGCGGCGGTGATGCGCCCGTTGTACCGTTTCATTTTGCGTTGCCCTGCATGTACAGTCGCGCTCAATATAACCTGCAACCGATAAGATGTGATCAATAATAATAATAATAATTGGTTTTGGGGGGAAAGGAAATGGCGCAGTATCTGTCTCATATATCTTTGGACACCCGAACCGCGCCGTAAGGGAAGGGATAAAGGAGGGAGTGAAAGAAGAAAGGAAAGAGGAGGTGCCGTAGTGGAGGGCTCCGGAATGATTTCGACCACCTGGGGATGTTTAACATGCACTGACATCGCACAGCACACGGGCGCCTTAGCGTTTTCCCTCCATAAAAACGCAGCCGCCGCGGTCGGGTTCGAACCCGGGAACTCCGGATCAGTAGTCGAGCGCCCTAACCACTGAGCCACCGCGGCGGGTAAGATGTGATCGCTGAGCGCATTTCGGGGAGCAGTTCGGGAAAGAGTATGATTAGCTCCGCTTGTTTGCACCGTGCATCGAAGAACCTTTGTTTCTTACGGAGTGCGAGCCGCTCTTTTAAAAGTCTTGAACGCTTTCTATAGCACTGCTCCACTTTCGGAGGCGTCATGCTTGCGCGGTTCTTTGGACTTGTCACAGGCACACTGACGTCCTCTATGTTTGCGTCGTTCCTCTATTTTCTCATTCCATCTCCTCTTCATATCACCAAGTGCGGGATGGCCAACCGGAAGCAGTTTCTGGTTAACTCCTCTTTCCTTCTCTATCGCGAGCCACAGAGCAGTCAACGCCGACGTGTTGTAAGTAGCCTTACATTGAATGGGACTGCTAACACTTCAGCTTGAAAGCAATGTTGACACCAGAATTTCAGATTTATCTTTTGTTAGGGTTTGTTTTACATGATACAAGAATTATTACTTATAAACAGAAGCTCGTATCGCTGGACGTGTGATGAGCTTTATTTCTCAATTTTTCGCTTGTGAGTGGTTTCGGTTTCTTTTTCCTGAAGATAGGTTCCAATACTTCTGAAGCGAAATGAGAGTTTCCGCAAGTCTGGTGAGTCTGGTGCTGACTACGCAGGTTATTTTTTAAAGAAAGCACCGATCTTCCACGTGTTTCTTAGTGTTCTATTAGCCACAATTGGCGTATTTGTGAGTTAGTGCTACATACTAGAGCACAGAAGCCAGTCAAGCTCGTTGGCGCTTTTTCTTCTGGCGTTCTGTACCATTTTAATAAGGTTGATTGATTGATTGATTGATTAATTGATTGATTGGTCGATCAATCAATGTTAGCTTCTCTCGCGCGCTTCGCACGGTTTCTGAACCCGCTTGTCCTAACCCCACGTTACTGTCAATTTTACTTGATTCGGCAGTTTCAATCCGAAACCGGGTTGTGACCTGAAGGAAACGTACATTTCGTAGATGCCGCAATATGAATTCTTCAACGTTCTTTTCAGTGCAACCTCTCTTTTGAGGATTTACACAGCTGATTCGTGCATTATAAATACAAAACTGCGGTCACCTACGAATTTCAGAATCGTTGCTTGCTGGACTAGTTGGTTCATAGTAGATTATATTAATTTTAATGTGGTTAATGTTAGTTGCGCTGCTATATAATCTACTGCTAATTTTAACTCCAGGAAAAACGAACTAAGCCAGCGCTGCGCTTACTGGTCTCGCCATCTGCCGGGAAAAGATAGAACACGCAGAGTAACGGCGGCGTTGTTCGTTCTGTCTTTCTGGCTGGTGGCGGCACCTCTCCATTGGACCAACTCAACTCGAACAGGCGAGACGAGCAGATTCGAGGTCGACAGCGGCTTTCCACTACTACACTGCGGGTCGGGCTAGTTCCGACGTTAAATGCGCGAGTATGGTATATACCAAGAACCGACAACTGTATCCGACAATGGTACGTTGTTATAGGTTTTAAATCCGCGGTTATCTTGTCGCTGCCTCTTGTGGCGCTAGAGTCATGCGATGTAGTGGACAATCAGAACGCAGCGCCCAGGGCAAGGGCAGAAATAAAGCCATAGGCAAGTATGTAATCTAAGACATACGAGTGTTCTGACTCAAGGACTAAAATTTGCGATGACGTCCTGAAGAATCGCAAGCCGTCTTCCGGAAACTTTCCGGTATGCACCAAGTCAACACCTTTATTCTACGCAGTGGTCTATCTTCGGTCCCCTCCGACAAAGGTTTTTCACTGCTATTTTGTCCGTAGACCCAGGTGGAGAGTCACTAGCGCAGGTGGTGCCGTCTGTGCACACGACTGCTTTTGTCTGTGGTTTTCTTGTCAGCTTCTTTGTCCTTCCCTTTTTGTTCTGACCATGCATGCACTACCAACTATAGCTCATTACACCAGTACAGTCTAGTGGCCATGTTTTTTTTAAGTGGTAGGGTTTTAACGTACTTAAACCAGTAGAAGTGCGAAAGCATATGTTTAGCCTGGTTGGCTCATGGTTTTGCTTTGCTGGGTCGTAGCCACGTCTAGCAACAATATTAGTTCGACAGAAGCATTAGTGAATGAAGACGACTACGTGCAATGCACAGCGCGACAGTGTGTTGCAGTTTAACACAAGGCGTGATCTGCTACTGCGGTAGCCTATAGTGCTATAGTGCTCTTGTGTGCAGGCCAGCGAAACGGATCTGTTTGCGCCGCCACGGGTTCGAAACCCGGTCGGTGCAATATTTTTATTTATTTACTTTACTTAGGCCCACAAGGTCAATTAAGGGTCAGGCTTCAGCGGTGAAACGGCTTTTGCAGCCTTGGTCGTGAAGTAGAGCTTTCGCTCTAAAAAAAAGAAACGGGGCTTACAATGTCTGTGATAACAGCATGAACAGTGAGCAAGCTCACCTTGCGGCGTGAACGCCAGCAGCACCATGCACTGGAAGATGATCCTCAGCGCCACGAAAGCCCACACGCTGGTCGCCATGACAGTCGCCGTGGTCCTCAGCGTCACCGTACAAGCCGACGGGAACTCACTCAGTCGCCAGGCCAGGTGGCAGACGTCGGCCTCCTTGCGAATGACTGCCTGACTGGAGACGAGTGCGCAGCCTGTCTTGAGGAACGGGAACGCCGCGGCCCAGAACTGGCCGTTCATACAGGATGCCAGAGACGCAGTGACGTAGGTGCACAGAAGGCCCAGCACGACGCATGTCCACGGGGAGACGTGGTCGAACCACGGTGAAGGTCTCTTGCCGTACTCTTCTCGTCTGCCACTGTAGAGCCCCAGGATTCGAAGGGAGAACAGTACGGGTCGCAGCTGGTGCAAGACGTCGGTTTGCTCGCTGTGGCCGAGACGACCCGGTGGTTGTTTCGGGCCGAAGTAGGAGCCTGTGCCGATGACGAAGATCTTCCTCGGAGGCCTGGAAAATCTCTGCATGGCGAGTCTGGAGGCTTGGAGACCTCGAGCTGGAGGTACGTGAGGAACCGCGAGGTCTGCAGTAGCAAAGCCCGACCAAGCAGCTCTAGGAACGTTGCGGTGCAATGACTTTTCGTTTCTGGACTGGGGAAAGTGGAATTGGATCAGGGCTTACGCTCTTTCAAGGGCCCGTAAAATACTTCTCGCACTTCTTAAGGACACCCCTACGGCGGGAGATCTCAGCCGTCCGATGACACGTTTTTTTGCTTTTAGGTGTAAGGACAAAAAAAGTACTCCCTTCTTTGCTACTTTTTTTTTTCTTATTTACAAGTAGAGAGGAGAAACCACACCTTTAAGGCACATTTAAACTACCAGTTCTGACCGCGCCTTAAATATCAGAATGAATTTCGTGTAATTTCTTGCCAACTAAACCGTGAGGACGAGTGGTGAACGTGTCAGGAAAGGCCACACCTTACTAAGCATCCAGGACAGCCTACATCAATCGTGTACTTTCGGCAACTAAGCTGTTACGAGCTCTCCGGACCAAACCAGGCAGCGTATGCTATAACCTTTCAAAGCGCAGTACACTGCATTTGCCCCATGTACTAGACAAGCAGGTGTAGCTCTCCCGAGTTTTTCATCGGGCTCACAACGGGCTTGTTTTAACATTGACCTGAAATGTGCATTAGGTCTTTTTTTATAGCACGTTAATCGATATGCTACTCCCTTCCGTCTGGTCACGTGACCTATAATTTGTCTTGCAGCATGCTGGCTGATATATTTCCGCCCTCGGCTTTTGAAACTCGAAATCGGTCGAGTGTGAACCATCAGTCCCGCTTCGAATGTCACATGCGCTCGATGGGAAACTGCTGTACACGTGCTGAATACGTCGCTGAGCCGTGTCCATTATCGGAGTGCGGAACAGTAGTACAGACATGCCGCTATTGTGAAAAGAATGCTAATGTGTATGTAGAGCGAGGTGACCTTGGGCTACGTACAGCTGTCTGATGGCGGCGTGCACAGCGTCGCCGCTCAGTGAACGGTGTAGCTTAATTCTATCCTAAAAGGGCATGGTTGAGAACACTCATCTCAGCAAATTTATTCTGAAAAGCTGCAATGTTGTCTTCGTGTCTAAAATTTTTCTCAGGTCGGTTTACAACTGCATCACGGCAACAAGACTTCGTCTTGGCATGCTTGCAATGGAATAAGAAACGCAGGTGATTCATTACATCTGGGAAAAGTTGCGCAATGGTTGATTACCAATTATGAGATTCAAGTCCAAACTGCCGATCCATCTTCACCGCAATCCTGTGTGAATACTTCACGACGGAGTAGACATTTTTGAAAGCAGAAAATACTGTGTTGACTGGAATGAAAGTTTCTCAGGCATTTTGCTTATATCTGAGGCAAAAAAAAAATATTATGGCGCTAGCTGTCCCTCACGCCTCTGGGCAGTTGGAAGCTGCAGAAAATTTGGCATGTTTCAGCGGCACTTAAACGCTACCTGCTTACCCCTTTTCCTGCTCACTTGAATAGCAACTCAACTAACTAACTTACTGACTAACTAACACCTAACTAACTATTAGTAATAGTTTGCACGTACATAATTTGGTGCCAAAGAAAATAAACAAACGCAATTTCAAACCACATGGAAACAATCTACGAAGTATTTTCACGAAAACACTCTTTGGCATGTATCTTGAACATTTCTGAAATTGCGTCGATCAGCGGTAACCAAAATATATCATATGGCTGCAAGTTAGGCTTTAAAACTTATTGCAACCCGCGGTTATAAAACACAGCAAACAAAACGAGGACTTCAACTAAAGAGGAGGCCTTCAAGAAAAAGCTTTCTGATCGCACATGCTGCATGTTGAGGCGGTTGCCTTCATCAACTTGCGGTACTTGTCTTTTTGGGCTGTGTTGAAGCATTACTTTTAATAGCCTTCTGCATTCTAGTTGCTGGTCAGTGCCGTCTTTTCCGCCGCATCCCATTTGCACCGCAAGTAGCGCACCTCCTGATGAAGGCGTGCATCAAAATTCTACCCATTTTTTGTACTACCTGCGTCTAAAGAAATGCTAAATAGACAATTCAAACGCGATCCCAAAGAGACAAACATATTGCCTGCAGGAGAAGAAGCACAAACACGTTCGTTATCATTTTCGAAAACCGTTCATCCCACTTAAGAAGTGGAAATAAAACGATCAATAATTTATTCATTTTCAACGAGCATCTCATCCTCTTGGCGTTCTGGTTCCATGCAGTTAGCTTCATGGCATTTAATTTTGCGATGAAGTTACAGGTTTGAGCAATAATAAATGAAATTTACAATTAAGGAACAAGTTTATGAAACTTCTACACAGAAATTGGAAAGGCGTTAAGGGACCTCGCGTTTATGTTAAGACAATTTATAGAAAATTAAGTTTCAATCATAACAGGGGAGTAATCACTCACTACGTGGAGACAAAGCGATCTCTTTCATATCGTTTCATCATGTATATACAGCCGGCCAGATATTTAGCTATTTAACGCGACCGCCGAGTTTTGTGTGGTCCTGAGCCTTATGGGGGAGGAAATTTGCGGAAATGACGATTAAGTACGGTCTCAATGAGCCCGTACTTAATTCTGACCTTACGTACTTCTTTGATGTTACGTACTGTGAGGACTCGGTTCGTCTTGTCCCCTTTTGTGTTTGTTTCCCCGCGGTGTCCTTTCTAGTTACCTTAACTAACGAGGGAGGGCGCAGGCGCCGCATCGCCATTAAAGTGACTTTAATCGCCATAGACTGCGTGATTGCAGCGAGCGCGCGCGCAGTGTTACCATTGCTATTGATTTATAGGTGGTTCTACTGATTTTAAAGAATATTTACTTATTCAATAATAACCTCTCCAAATCTACTAGATTCTTTTTTTCGATGGCAAATGAACAAAATATACTACTCTTCGGTTCTACAGAGTTTATGTTCTTCTTTATTTTATCATTTGGCAGATGATATAGTGATCAGAAGGTGAAGTTAGCCACTCCCTGATTCAACGGCTCATCCATCTTTTACACAAGCAATGGCTACAGGCGCCGGGAGAATAGAGGAAGGCATAGGAAGGCACTTCCTATTTTCAATGCATCTAAAAGCGTGGTGGAAGTGAGGACGTCAAAATTTTGGTTTTAAAAAGTCGGGCCGAGGCGTCGCTATACTGCTTGCTGGGCAGTATTGATCGGTTATCAAGAAATGAAAAATTAAAGACGCGGCAACTGTCCCAGATTTCTGTGGACACCTCAACCGCGCCTTGAGGGAATAGAAGAAGGTGGGAGTGAAAGAATAAAGATAGAAATGGGTTCGTGTTGGGGGCTCCGAAACAATTTCGACAATCTGGGGATATTTAACGCGCATTGGTCTCCCAAAGCACCTGGTGGCATTTTCGCTCATGTACCCGAGCAGTACCCCCCCCCCCCCCCCCTCCTCACTGTAACAAGTGCGATGACAGAGCCGCACTGGACTACATCCTTTAGAACTGTCCGAGGATCCGCCTCTCCCGGACCTGATTCAGCTCCTAACTGCCGAGCAGTGGTAGGCTAGTGCTGCACAGATCCGACCCGGAGACCCAACTCCGGGCAGTGGAGCGAACCAATGAGGTCGCCATCAGCCACGGGCTGACGGCCATCTAGCGTGACTGAGACCTCACCTTAAACCACTTTCTATCGGTGAATAAATGTTTTCCAATCCAATCCAAACGCACAGCACAAGGGGGTCTATTGAGTTTCGCCTCCATCGAAACTCGGCTGCGCTTGCTGGGCTATAGCGTCTGTCTTGTCAGCAGGGTGGAGGCAGCAGTGAACTCGGTTTTCAACAGTCTGGAGAGGAAGCGTATCCACGGCGTCCTTCTCACCCGGTGGAAAGGTGTGGTAGGCGCACGACTGTTTCGGTCGGTAGCGATGCGCGTGCTTTCGTCAACGTGTGTTAGGCCCCATGTGTATCAATGTCGCACGCGTCACGCCTCAAAGCACTACACATGCATTTACGATAATTTCTGGTTGTGTTGAATATCGGCGTTGAGTCCCGTTGTTTTTGTTTTTTTACCAGCCGCGGTGGCTCAGTGGTTAGCGCGCTCGGCTACTGATCTGGAGTTCCCGGGTTCGAACCCGACCGCGGCGGCTGCGTTTTTATGGAGGCAAAACGCTAAGGCGCCCGTGTGCTGTGCGATGTCAGTGCACGTTAAAGATCCCCAGGTGGTCAAAATCATTCCGGAGCCCTCCATTACAGGCACCTCTTTCTTCCTTCCTTTCTTCGTTCACTCCCTCCTTTATCCCTTCCCTTACGGCGCGGTTCAGGTATCCAACGATATATGAGACAGATACTACGCCATTTACTTTCCCAAAAATCCAATTATTATTATTATTGGTCCCGTTTTTTCTTCTCAGGGCCGGTCGGTGATGGTCCACGAACGCGATTTAACATGATCATGAAACCCGGGAACTAAGTAGCCAAGCGTCCTAACCACTGAGCCACCACGGCGGGCGATTGTTTGAAACCTCATTTACGTCACTGAGCTGAAATCGAACTCTGTTTCGTTAAACAATGCTTAGAAGATGGCAATTCAGCGGCGTTACCAGGTATGATTTCTTCATGTTTGATTCTACACTCTCATCCTCTGTCTGACTCGCGACTGATAATGAAAATTTTGACTGCGGTACAGTAGTTCCTGTTGGCTGGGCCCGGTCAGCCCAGCGGTGATGGTAATTACGGCTACCCCCTATGTCGCAGGCGGGTCGCGGGGTGAATTAACCGCGCGGCCAAGCCAGAACAGCACACTTGATGTCGCTACCCAGTGGCATTTGTTATTACGACAGATATACTTCTCTTTTACCACTGTATTGCACCGCAATAAATAAATAATCAACATAGTAAAGAGAAAACGGGTTTAAACAAGTGACCCCAATATATGCAGAAATCTACTGACTTCTGCTCATTCTTGACGCCAAAATCTGCTACTTCTATTTTGACCACAGTGGCAACACTGCGCGCGCGGAGGACAGCTCTCTCTTGGGCTCGGGAACTCGATCGTCGCGCCCGGACGTTTCGGTGCGGCGCTCCGCTCTCCGCCAGCGAGGCGGTGCCTAGTGGGAGCATTTTCCCTCGAAGTTTCTTCCTTGTCCTAGCGTGGGCGAACGTTCGCACGTAACCTTTCTGCTGAGTCAGATGTCCTCGATTCCTGAGCGTATTTTGTTGCTAGCCGACGTTATTGTTGTTGTAGCAATAAATGCCTTTTTCTTTTGCGTCAGCCAGTGTGTCGTTCCTTTGTTCCCCCTCAGAGCAAGCCTCGCCGTGATCTGCGTGCGCTTGGTAGCGCTCGCGATCACGGGGTAGGATCGGTGTTAAACTGTGTCAGCCATGGTTAAGCGGGAAGAACGTATTTATCCCCTGTTACAACCGCAGTGAACGTACGTCAATGACCGTTTTATTCACGTCAGCTCAATGGAAGTTTAAGTGGAGCCAAACAGGGCTCAAGGTTAGGTGCCTTTAGAAAAAAGATTATTTTACTGTGCGGCTGGTATTCTGAGCACAGATGAGGGCGTATCATTTTTATCAAGAGGTCATTGACAAATGGGCTCTGACTGTGGAGGAACACATGACAGGCGCAGAACAGGCTGTTGTCCCCTGACATCGACATTGAAGTGTTCCACGTGAAAATGTTTATTGCATGGTTCAGTCTCTCATAGCACCCGTATACAAAAGGTAGTTGGCAAAGAAGCTCGGTGGGGGAACTCTTCGTAGAGTTCGGGCAGACTGTTGTGCCCCATCATCAGACTTCGCAGATGAGGCATCCCTCACGGGTCTGAAAAGGTGTTCTTAGAAGAAACTTTACTGTACAGCTCAGACTCTTTATAACACATCTATGCACGAAAGGTCATAGACAAAAGATCTGAGGCGGAAATCGTGAAAGGCTCCGGACAGGCCGTCATCACCATATGCCCTGGGAGATGGGACTGCCGGCAGGACTCTAAAACAGTGCTAATGAAAAAAAAAGTTTATTGTACAACTCAGGCTCAGTGGCACCCGTGCACAAAAAGGCCATCAGCAAAAGAAGACCTCAGCAGGTACTCGTGAAAGGTTCGGCACAAAAGGCCTCCTCCATCAGCCATCGGAGATGGACCATCCCAAGTGACTCTGGAAATGTGTTCTTGGAACAAAAGTCTGTCGTACCGCTCAGACTCTGGGAAAACGTTGATGAAAAAAAAAAGCCTTAGTCTACAACTCTGACTGTAGCACCCGTATACAAAAGGTCAATGATAAAAGAAGCTCTGATGACAAAAAAAGGAACTTGTGGAAAGCGCGGGGCAGGCTGTCGTCGCTACGATCAGCCCTCGGAGATGGAGCGCCCCACGTGGCTCTGGTTGATGGTGCAGAGCAAGCGGTCCACAGTGCCCTTGGACATGAAACGCATCAGTGCCACGCGGAACTTGTCGCTGGCACCACCGCAGAAATAGGACCGACGTGGGCGGCGTGAGCTCACGGCGTGCACCATGTTGTCGACCACCTCGTAGAGGTCCTCTCGGCAGCGCCGAGACAGGAAGTCGAGGCAACGCGAACGGAAGTTCTCGAAGTAGCTCTTGCCGTAGGCCTCGCGCACCGCCTCGGGAGTGTCTTGCCACGACTGGTCCACCGTGCACTGGATGTGCTCCGGTAGCGCCATCTTGGTCCTGGATGGACGGAACAGACGGAGTGAGTTCGATGTACACGAAAAAAAAAATGCTGGTTTAAGCATGGCTTGAACCTAGTTATATGAGTGAAAGCTCTGTAAAGCAAGGTTAGCCTGGCACCTAGCCATGTGGTACCTCAGCGGCGAGGCTCCAAGCGAGCACAGCTGCGCCACCTCTCCGCCGCGGGTCACGTGACGTGACGTCACAGGACACACCGCTGCGCCGGTTGAAGGTTAAACGTGCGCCACACTTTACCTTAGAATTTTGCCTCTAATAGAACGCGAACTAACGAACAAACCCGTAGGACGCTGACAAATGCAGAACAAGACTGGCAAGTAGCGACTGCAGTGAGATTAGCGAGCGTGACTGCAGTGAGATTAGCGAGCGTGATTGCTGCGCAGGCGAATCAGCCTTGATATGCGGCACCTAGGGACGAATCTCTCACTTGAGCTATACCCCGATCGCAGTCTTATCAGATGGTTGTTCGTAATTGCGGATAAATGCTTTCTTTTGAGGGACAGCTCGTATTCGTCTTGATTTAAATGTCAAGCGGTGGAAGTAGGAAGTGTTTATTTTCGCTTGGTTCAACCATCGTTTGCACAAAGACAATGCGGAGGGAGGGATGCATACCTGTAGAGCACCGGCTCAATGGTGGAGACGAGGATGTCCCACTTGCGCATTTCGCGCCGAAGGCCGTCGGCGAACGAGACCACGGCGTGCTTGGACATGCAGTAGAAGGCCAGGCCTGGGTACGTCACTCGGCCTGGTGGAAAGACCAAAACAAGTGGCAGATCACCATTTTAAATTCGTGGCCTGTATAGTACCAAATCATATGGTGGAGGAAGAGAGAGGCTTATCTAGAGAGAAAAGTACTTTCGTAACGAATATCCTGCATTCAGTTCAGCCTTCATAAGGATGTCCAGATCAGTGCTGGCCCACTCGGCTTTTCTCGTGGGCTCAGCTGCCGTTGTAAATTTGGTTGTTTCAACGCGCCTTTTTGCGAATGCGTGCTGTTGGGATCAAAAATGGTGCGCACCACTTGTGGCTGCGTGCTACACTGCTCTTGCGACGTCTTTCGGCGTTTTCGCCAAGCAGAAGCACCACGGATGTAAACGAGAAAAGTGACATGCCTCCAACTAAAACCGGTCACCTACTCACCTGCATGGACAGCAGGCACTGCCGGAAAGTTACATAAGACGGAGAAAGAGCGGCTCTTTCTTTCTGCTGGTCTGCAGGAATTTTGAACTTCTTGACAGAAAAAAAAGGCATGGCAATGCATTCTAATCGAGGCTCGCGGGGTGCACACGAGTTTTGCTCGTTAATATTCATTATACATGCACGTCTGTATGTAATCATAGAAAGCGATACATTAATAGGGAAAGCAATTACAATAAAGCGACATGATGTTCTTCTTTCTAAACGTGACGCTTTCGCCTTTTTTTTTCACATGGTTTTTGATCCGTTGGAACCCTTTGCACAAGATAGACTCCTACTTCAAATCGTAAACACGAATTACCTTATAAGGCAGTAAAAAGTAAGTAAACTCTTCCCTAGCTCACTCCTTAATAGGGCAGGATATGCCGCCTTAACCCTGGGGTGTATTTCCGTCACTAAAAGCCTGGTATACTTACGGTTGACAATGGAATCGCATTCCCTCTTCAAAACTTGATAAGTTATTGCAGTTACTACGATTTTAATCGAGATTTCGTTCTCCTAGAATCGATAGCCTCGAGACCTTCGGCTCCGCGTTTCAAGGCCTCCTTAGATTACTAATTTAACAGCATTGAATTACTATGCTCCGAGGTGAAATATGCCTGTTTCCAACAGTAAGCATTGTCTACGTATATTTAATTATCAAAATCTACCCCGGCACTTGGGCAGCATACCCTCCCCAAAAAGACAGTGGGCTAGAGGACTGTTTACTCGCTTTATACTCTCTTACGGGATAATTCATGTTTAGAGTGCAGGCTTGCCAGCGCTGCGTAAGATCACACCAACCTGCGACGCTGGCCACGATGACGGCCCTGGATCCAGGCTGCCGGCGCAGGAAAGGCAGCGCCGTGCGCACCGTGTTCACCACGCCGAACACGTTCACCTCGAACAGGTAGCGAGCCGCCTCGGAGCTGCCCCACTCCAGCTCGCCGGCACTCATCATGCCCGCGTTGGCCACCACCGCCCACAGCCCTGCACGAGCGTTTAAGAACGCTGTTAGAGGCTTAACTCTCCGAGCTTTCTTTCCACCCGATCTCGTTGTCAAGTGCTGGCGCAATTTAACACCACTTCATCTGGTCTTGAACGTGCATGGTCATTTCAGAGTGTCGTGCAATTGTACTGCACACCGCTACTGGCTACTACCCAAAACGCATGCTCAGGTGGCCCTGAGGGGCCACCTACACAGGCGCTGTTGGAAGCTGCCGCGAGTATTGGCATGCGGTAACGCTCTGTTAAAACTCCATTGCCAGGGGTGTTAAATTACACCCGCGGCTGGACGGAGAGACGTCATGCCTCAGTCTATTCTAGCTTTGCCTCTGTAACTGGCAAGTACCGTGATTATCAACGTAATTATGCATTGTAGCTCAAAGAGTTCTCTAGATCCTTTCCACTGCATGAGGTATACCTTGAAAATTTTTTAGCAGTGCGCAAGTAATCGACATTTTTAGACCCAGTGACATCAATTGCAAGCAGTTTCTGAAAGCGGACTTCGCCGGCTTAATATTGTGCGTGCGGTAATGCCGACTTAACAGTTGCCAAAAGTGCGGCTTCAGAGTAGAGCGCATTTGAGGAGAATAAGGAATGGTGATTTTAGGTCATTGAAGAAAAAGACTGATTTTGAGTCTAGCGCAGGCAACTCTGGCTCAAGGGGTAAACCGCAGGTCTTTTTTGCTCGCAAAGCAGTCATTCTCTAGTCCAAACTATAGCGCATTGTTTAATCCTTTTTTTTTTCTGTCATGCGGCATTTTAACAGCCAATAAGCTATACACATTTTACTGAATGCTCTGTGTATCGCGCTACAGTACTTAGTGCGTCATTCTAATACTTTTGTGATGTCAGCCAAACCTTTCTGAACCCTATAATCCTTGTAAAAAAAAAGATAAAATAATGAACACGTTGCCTTAATATCTTTTTCCCACTAAGAACGCCGCCATCATTTTGTTTTCACTGCAGGAATGCACTTAGAGTTTGTTGTTAGCCTGAAATTCGCAAATAAAAAAGGGAC
Source organism: Amblyomma americanum (assembly GCF_052857255.1). Taxonomy (NCBI): domain Eukaryota; kingdom Metazoa; phylum Arthropoda; class Arachnida; order Ixodida; family Ixodidae; genus Amblyomma; species Amblyomma americanum. The sequence goes on from NC_135504.1 coordinate 40,606,707, forward strand.
CACTGTGAGAAGGAAAAGAAGCCAGGAAGAAATAAGGGACGAACTGAAAGATAAGAAAATAAGCAAATGTATTCATGGCACGTATGTAAGCTAAGACAGTTAATTACGTCTCCACTGCATGGTCCTTCTTTTGTCCAGTATAAATTTTCTTTGTTGTACAGCAAATACAGACTCTTAGGAGCTTCCCTGTGTTAACTGGATAGTGGTAGTTGACACGGCGTCAGCCCGAATTCTTACCCTGCCCATTACCCAACAAGCATGCTGATTGCTTCCTCTTCCTTCCTATAGACTAGAATATACCCTCAGTTCTTCTCCAATTCCTAGTACCACCTTCTCAATGTTTCAGTGTTTGAATGCTAACTCATACCGCCTTTTACAGCACAAATCACCCCTGATGACCGAAGTTCATTCTTCTGTTCGAGGCTAAAAGATGTCTTTCATTGACTTGCACCTGGTAACAGTATAAACAATCAACTCAATCAACTACTGTCTTTAACACTACGCATAATAAAGCATCCAGTCGTTTCTTTCGGTACCTGCTCCGGGAGCGCTATCCACCTCGGCTCTGAGTTAAATGGTGAACACTTTCTCTCGGCACTGCATAACCACAGAGGCATGTATCGCGGCGTCGCGGAGCGTGCAGCAGCGACAGCACTGACCCCTGGGGCCCAGTTCGGCGGCGAGAGTCTTGGAGACGCGCCGGAAGTGCTCTTCCCGGGTCACGTCCAGATGCAGGACCCGCAGCGAAGGCGAGCAGAAGTCCCTGAGCATGGTGGCGCCCTCTGACGTTGGGTTCAGGCAGCCAGCCAGCACCTGGAAGCCGTCCACGTCCAACCGCTTGGCCAACTCGTGACCGAAGCCACTGTCGCAGCCTGCGTTGAAATTGGAGTTTGCTTTCATTCACAGGAAGCAATATAGATGAATCCCTGGGTGCGGGTGATGTAAGGCTATAATGGGTCTAAAGCCTGACGAAGCCTTAGCCCCCTGACACTACTTACAGCCGCAGGCTGTAACGTAGAAAGGCGGTGAAGTTTTTCTTTTTTAGCTTGACTTAACTCATACAGCATGCTAGCAGTGAGACGTTTATGCCGTGGCGGTATATTAGACACTGTAATGCGGAATGACCCAAGCATGCAGAGTCTCGATTTAACGTCATATACCCAAATAATTTAAATACAAATTGGCCATGAACCAGGCCTGAACATGCACGATATACAAATGTTGTCGACAAGGTCGTGTGCGCAAAACGTGTCCACAGCTGTTTTGAGGAACTTAGACAGGTAGCGCCAAACGAATGGCTGTAATCGAAAGAGGATGTTGTGAGGTTGATGTCGAAAAAAGAATTATGTCAATAAAGTGATCAGTTAAATAAATAAAGCCAAAAATGTCCAAAAAGTGGGAGGAGCCAGGGCAACGTGTGGCGCCAAATTTGTAAACGAAGTGTGGCGCCAAGTTTTAAAACTCAAAATGGGCAATTGATGGAACTTAAGCAAGACAATTAATTGTGGCAATTGGGAAATTGGATTAACTTACATCAGACCTTAATCGAGTAAATGTGAGGAGAAGGGCCAAGTGAAGAAAAGAAAGACTAGTGAAGCAAAGAGAGGCAAAGAGAAACGAGGAGTTGTCAATTCTTTCGCATTACTCCAATTCGGGTTACCGCAGGGACCTGAAACGTTTTTTTTATTATTAACGTATGTTCTGTTAGTTTCGTATTCTTAACATCTGCCAATGAAGTGGCGGCAGCAACACTTCATTCTAAGTGAGGTTATCCCAATCGAAAACAGTTCGTGGAAGAAATGAGTGTTTCAAGCAGTCATTGCGGGAGAGAGAAACAGAATAACGTAAAGACAAAGAGGTTAACTAAAATGATACCCAGTGTGCTACCCTACACTTGGAAGGGTAGCGAAGGGATAGAAAGCAAGTGAATTGAGGAATGGAAGATGAGTTCTGCAGGTGTCATTAGTATAGCTATGAGGGCGCACACGGTGCATATTGAAAGCTTATAGCCTTGAGAAGTCGCGCTATACCTGCACCACGCATGCGCCAGTTGCAAACAACACTCCAGCGGCATATACAGGGACTCTCAGCGCTCGTTGGAATGGCCTATAGTGATAATGCCGCAGCCGGTGGACAGCAGTGGTGGTGGGAAAGGCATTGAACCCAGAAAACACAAACCACCAGAAAACGCTGGTGGCTTATAGGGAGGGTGGAAAGGTCGACGAGTCAACGTGACTTCCCGGCGATGGAATGATACGCTGCGGTGCCCTCAGCGTATGTTTTCTGCCGACAGTGCGGTTTTGCTGGCGACCCAACCTCCTCGCGCTATGATCGTAAGCACGTCAGCAGGGAACGTGGAAGCCCCGGTGTGCTCCGGAAGCCATCAACCTGCTGTCTGAGCTGCCGGGACATGGACCGACACCGATCAGCTGTCGTAAGCAATTACAGCTCCGAGTACGTCGGAGAAAGAAGAAACAAATTTTCGCCTTCTTCTAGGAACGAGAAATGACGTTGATAGCGAGAAAAAGAAAATTTTGACTTTTATTTTTAATGCTCAGATACACGGCACGGATCGCTCGCCTGATTTTCCCGGACGCAGTTCCTGTCGCGTATGCACTGCGAGCCTCATCTGCCATAAGTAGCACGCATGCCTGTGTACGCGCACTTCTTACACATGCATGTAGGGAATGTACTCACCAGCACTCTAAACGCCGATACGCTTTTTATCGGACTATAATAAGAGTAAGTTGCCACAGAAAGGAGTAAAAAGGAAATAAGCTTTCCTCTAGTGCACTCCGTTTTATATAAAAGATGCACTCTAAACGTAAAGGAGTAAAAAGAGAGTAAGCTGGCTTATGTAACACACTCCTTTGTATACAAAAAAATTTGCGGTGGTTTAGCTCTGGTTAAACCTGGAGTGACGCGATAGCTACAGCTAGCCGAGTGGAACTTGGTCACGTGACCAACCACGTGACGAACCACGTGATGAGCCACAGCGTCGCGCCGCCGGCAGCTGCTCCGCACCAAGCGACCAACCACGTGACAGCGTGGTGGCGCTGCCACGCTCAAGGCTCGAAATGCTACGGTAATGTAGCTATCGCTACAAAAAAGAGTGCGCTTGAGGGCAGCTTAATGCCTTTCACTTTTTTCTGTTTACGTAGACTATGGACGTATTCGTGAACTTGCATGATGCTAGCAACCAGCGCTAACCATCTGGCTGCCCCTCATTCCTAGTTCGTCTTGCGGCGTGCGCTGCTTTCCAGGGTCACATTGCATACGTGAACATTCACAGAGGACAACGCACTCATGCCCACTTAACTGCGAGGATAACCCCTCTATGCTTATTTAAAGAAATATGCAGATAAAAGCAGGAAATGCTTGACGGAGATGAAGATGACCTAGAAAAATGGGTTTGTGAGGGAAGTCCAGTAAGAAGACGAACTTACAAAAGTTTGCGCTCTGCTGAGTAACGCCCTAAACTCAGTCAAAACTATCGCCGTGCTGGAATGTCTTTTTTCAAACGGCCAAGACGTAGCGACAGCAAATTCTAAGTCTACAGACTTTGTTAAATAACGTATGTTGCCGGGCTAGTCGGCCCGCCGCGGTGGCTCAGTGGTTAGGGCGCTCGACTACTGATCCGGAGTTCCCGGGTTCGAACCCGACCGCGGCGGCTGCGTTTTTATGGAGGAAAACGCTAAGGCGCCCGTGTGCTGTGCGATGTCAGTGCACGTTAAAGATCCCCAGGTGGTCGAAATTATTCCGGAGCCCTCCACTACGGACCTATTTGTTCCTCTCTTCTTTCACTCTCTCCTTTATCCCTTCCCTTACGGCGCGGTTCAGGTGTCCAACGATATATGAGACAGATACTGCGCCATTTCCTTTCCACCAAAAACCAATTATTATATTATTATTATTATTAGTCGGTTTTGCACTTCTGAAAAAGACATATGACGCTACAAGTACACTCACGCCTGTCTTTCGTCTGCTCTTCTTTTTGTGCGTGCACTTGTAGCGCCATGTTTTTATCAAAAACACAGACTTTGTAACAGCCTAGGCCGCCACAATGATAGCAATGGGCGCACGGCCAGGTTCCTGGCACTAGTCACGTAGGCGGCGCTGGTCACGTGACCGGATGTTGACGGTCTACGCTAGAATCCACCGTAAAGAGCTATGTATTGCAGCTTTCGCCGCAAAAAAAAAAAAAAGGTACGGAAAAAATGCGATAATGCGTCGCCAACCGAAAACGTAATTGGTGGGAGTTATTTCAACAGCAGCTACTCCCAGCGGGGAATCCTGATTCCACTCCTGGCGCCGTGGTGCAGCGGTTAAGCCATGCGCCACTGCCCTGCGGTGGAAGGTGCTGCCACCTGTGGGGATTGCGCGACCAAGGTTGCTCTTCCCGAGCAACCTCTCACGGGCAACCATTAATTTAGCTGCACTTGTCACGATGGCCAGTTTTTGATGACGTCTCAAGGTCACGTGACCTAGGTGACAGATGGGCCACCTGCTTTGCTTCTTTGTTCGCTTACGCCACCGCCGACGACGCCCACTTCGAGTCTTCCGCTGAACGGGAACCTTAACGCTGTCACTCGCTCCGTAACACGTAATTTATGAAGCAGATTTGGTCGGTATTAGTGTCAGGGTCAATAGTCGATACATCTTTATACATATACGATACATGTTTATTTATTTATGTATTTATTTATTTTTAGATCAATAAATAAATAAAATCTTGTATCTGCAGGGAAGCTTCGTCCACGTCCCGTAAGTAGTCCGTTATTAAAAGCTGCCTTATTACCCAAACAAAAAGCCAACGATTAGATGAAATTACCAGTGAAATCATTTTGATGACCTGACTTTCGTAATAAAGCACTAAATTATGGCTGATTTCAGTTCCTGCCCTGATTAGGTAGCGAAGTTATACGGCACAGTAACTGCCATGGGCTGTTCTTGCCAACAGCTGTTTTTTTTTTTACTTGTATCCCACTATAGAGATACCTGTAAACTCTCAAGAATTATTCCTTTCCCATTTCGGGTTATTACTCAGCCTATAAAGCTTGCAAACGCATACCCTGATGATAATCGGGCGGGAAATTTAAGCTGTTGGGGTCTTGATATTGATCTTCATGTAGAAGGATCACAATTGGAATTCTAATATCTGTTTCGGCTACTTTGCGGACGAAAGGAAGACCTCATAGCCAGCAATTGCAGTTGTAAAAAAGGGAAGCATTTTCTGCTCGTTTTCATTCACTAATACAGTCTCCCGCAGAGAAAGAGGTTTTTTGTTTGGTGATGTCAAGTGGTCATCGGCAAAGTCTGCATTGTCAGTCGTTTTAGAGATGTAATGCTTGGTCGCCACTACACGTCATTTGCTTTTTGTGCTTTGGCGAGATAACTCAGTTTGCCTGGCAGTTGAACGGAAGCCCACAATCGTGGTTTGTTTAATCTGCAGCACACGTGCACAGACTTCACCCCGGTGCACCTGACTTGTTCTCTTATCTCTTCCTGTCTGTTATCCGCTCTATTGTTTAGGTTATTAATTTAAACGAGAACACACTTATTTTTCTAGAGCTCTCCTGTCCTACTGATCAGCATAACGTTAAGAGAAGGCCGGAGTTTTTCCAGCCATAGGAGCTAGTATTTACGTCAAAATACGATATTCGTCTTGCAAGTTTTAGAATTTCATCTGCAGTGGTTCAATTTTGAAGAAACACCATTAAAGAGGTACAGGTAATTTTTTACTTTCCATTTTTTTTTTCATTTAAAGAGGCCTATTGGCCATGTAATCATGAAAATGAGCTCGATACTCCAATGCGCAGCGTTAACAATTCATTACTAACGATTTTGCACAGGTATTTTTGGTATCGGTGGGCGGATGCTCCGAAGTGCACCATGACGTCATGGTCGACCGGCCAGTATGCGTAAAATGTCAGCCAGTGTCGGCGAATTGGCCAACCTGGACTGCCGCATTCCTCATGACCTCGGCATCGCCAGCAGGCACTGCTTGTTTTTGTGAATCACCACTAGGTTCGGTGACGTCACAATATTTTGGGCAAGTACACCTTGACGTCACTCGATACTGGTGGAAATGACGAGCGGCTGCTCGGACAACATTCAAAATCATATTACAGTACGTTACACTCAACGCCTGCCACTGAAAATTGCTGGAAGTCATCTGCTTGCGTCCACGAAACAAACCATATCGTTTGTTTGAGTTCGATGTTTTGTGACTACATCTCCTTAACAATAATGTTGCTAGGTTTCATATTTAACCGCACTTCAAATGTGACTTTTCGTGATGTATTTTTTCTTTCCATCTGTGATTTTATTGCCTGGTTTCTTTTCCTTCTGTCTTTGCAATAACGGTTCAACGTACGACCGTTACTTCACATCTTGTGTAACGAATTTAAGCCGTTGCGGTGATTGTCATTGAGCGAATTACCTCTACCCAGGGCCACTGTTGTGTTAGCTGGTCAAATAATGGTATACATAGTTGAAAGCATTAAATACCAATGCCACCTAATATCTGATCTTTTCGCATTCCTTAATCGATATGACATTCCAATTTTTCCCACAAAGCGCGCGAAAAACACAAGGACGCATGAAGACGACTCAGTAGGACATTCCTCCCCGTGTTTTTTGCACTCCTTGTGTCAAGCACGTATTACCAACTAGCCTACACTCACACTTTATATTCCAATTCTATTCCGATTCCTTCCTCTTCCACCTTCTAAAGCAGTTTGTGGCACCGTCAAGGCCCGTTTATCGCAGAAAAACGTTCAGTCGATAGCAACGGAATTGAGAGGATTGAAAGAAAATATATATCATGTCACATCTGTTCTGAATCTTTACTTTTCCAGCTTGATATAGCTCCAAAACTTGCTATCTACACTCCTGTTTACTCAATCGTTGATACTCTCGAAACAACTCAGCTGAGTCTGTGATTTGGCATAATCGTCACGAGGCTGAAGAGGGCTGAACGCTCCTTTCTGCTGTCATGGGCGCTCGTCTGTTCCTTATGCGTACATAAGGGCTACTCATCCACGTACTGATCGAGATATGGTAGCTCAGTAGTTAACAAGAATGGCGCATAGGGGGCTGCCTGATCTGGTGGCATGGCGGCCCAGATTGGTCCAACCTGTTTACTAACCCGCCTTCGTCTGCCGCGCAGTGGCCTAGCAGTACAATACCTCGGGAGGAAGCTGTAGAAAGAATGAAGGCTGTTCAAAGCTGCAGCTGAGCGAAAGCAACGCATATCCATTTGGGACCTCACAGAGACACCACTACTGAGTTACGGGTGTCGACTGACGCTGCTGTCATTTCGGTTCCGGGATGGAATCGACCCCCCCGCAGGAGCACCAGTGCCACCGAAGTTTGGGAGCACTTCCAAAAGGCGGACAGGCAGGGCGTCGGTGAGTTTCACCACCGCGGGAATTCCAGCATTTTGTTAGTTGTCTCTGTCACTTTATCTTAAGTCGCCCTATATCATTTTAGCACCTTAGTGGATCTCTTACCTTGGCCACCGTTAACTATATTTAATCGCCAGCTGATGCTTTGATGTCGCCTAAATACTGGCGATGACTTGACGGGAGCTGACACGTGACACGGCTCTTGCTGACATTATTTGCGGTAATGCGTATATTAAAATACGCATTACCTAAAGTGCGGTGGGGCGAAAGCCTTTTGCGCGGTGTTGCAGCTTGTGTTACTAATGTGTGGTTAAGATGTCGATTAAGTACACAACTGTTTTTGAATCTTAAATGCGGGATACACTGGGGGGGGGGGGGGGGGGGGGCGTTTGGGAGGCATCCGCCTGATTCGACGCCTTTCTGCAAACATTCTCCCGCGTCTCAGACAAGGAGAACTACATATGCGTTGGCAGGAAGTAGCGTAGTCGTTAGCACGCTCGGCTGCGGAACGGAAGCACTGTGGTTCGAATCCCATCGTGCACGGAGATTTTTTTCTTATCGAGTTGCTGAAGAGCGTAACCGACGGACGGACAGGGTCGTGGCCGCGAGTATGAGCCATTAAAGGCTTTCGCATTAATAATAAACACGCCCACTCAGTGCACATAAACACCGGATGCTAGTAAGCATTCATTACCATCGTTACTGCGTCCCGTCACTGCGCTGCTTCCTGTAAGCTTCAGCTGATCCTAACGCCCTTCCAATGCCAGGTAATACACCGTACTCAATGGATTACATACAGCCAACACTCCCTGCGTTGGCGAAGAACTCCTGCTAGCTCTCGCAGTGTTACTGCCGTTGGATAAAGAAGTCACCTTTTCTGCCCGCACGAGGGGCTGGTCTTCGGGGATTTTCAGCCACACCGGCCCGTTGTTGCGAGCACTCGGTTTCATCATGTCGGTGAAAGCGATTCTCTGAACTGGACTAGACAAGGGAATTTAAAGGAAAGGAGACGTCCTGAAGTCACATTCGAATAAAAAAGGGGGTTGGGGTCGACCGCCTTGAGGTAAAGGTTTTCTACCAGTTAACCTTTATGCTTAGACGACAAATTAAGTTTGATCAAGCACATAAAATAAATAATTGATTGACGTGAACAATACTAGCATACCAACTCTTGATTGGTTTGGTTTGGTTTATAGGGGTTTAACGTCCCAAAGCAACTCAGGCTATGAGAGACGCCGTAGTGAAGGGCTCCGGAAATTTCGACCACCTGGGGTTCTTTAACATGCACTGACATCGCACAGCACACGGGCCTCTAGCATTTCGCCTCCATCGAAATTCGACCGCCGCGGCCGCGATCGAACCCGCGTCTTTCGGGTCAGCAGCCGAGCGCCATAACCACTGAGCCACCGCGGCGGCTCCAACTTTTGACGTAGTTTCAATATTTGGCTTGGGTGCTTACATGGCTTTTAGCTCTTTTCATATGTACTCTTCAGACTTGAGAAAGAGTTTAGTTTGTCACCGCCCCCCCCCCCCCCCAATTAAAATAAATCTTAGGTATGGGGTAGCCATGAATGTACACAAAGAATTTTGCTGCCGTGGATCCAACAGTTTTTTTTCATGAACTTTCTTCGTTATAACTGTTACGGGCCTCTGTGCTTTGGGAAAGATGTAACAGCTTATGATAACTTATATTTAGTTGTAAACTGACTGTCAGAATAAATATATAAATAAAAATTACAAATAACCTCAGCAGGAAGTGCGAGAAACTGGGCAGCTATTTGGCGGCTGGAATGGCGGCAAACTGATTTAGACAAAGCAACCAACTTGGGAGGCCGCTCAGAGCGCCTGTATCGGCACATAATTCTTCGAAAGGTGACTACGTGTATAGGACTTCAGTTTCTTCTGACTGTGAATGACACTTAGGCCCGCGTTTTGCTTTTAAATTCGCTTTCAAAGAGATGCGCATTATAAGGTACGCGAGGTCTGGCAATGATTTAGTATAACAAAACGAGTCGCTCATCTCCCTTTTCTTGCCTGCTCATGACGAAAACCTTGGGAGACGGAGACCCGGACTTCGGGTTCTTCGTCAAGCCTCTATACACTGCACGATAAAGCTGACGTGTTACTCGAAGTCAGGGGCCGTGGTATTGGCGCAAAGCGCATTTCGTCAACGGTGAGTATGAAACGGGTTGGTACTATCACGCGTGGAAAGAAAACAAGATAAACAGTGTTGCCGTTAGATAATAAAGAAGATATAAGGTCGAGAGGAGAGTGCTGCAAATAAAAAAGAAAAACCCGGAGACTATGAGCAATAAACGCCCGTCGGTGAGTGACAAGCTTTACCGAAGCACTAAGACATAGAAGGAAGCTAATCCGTTCCTTTAGGTCAGTAGGCCAGCTTTTGTTTCTAATTTTTTATTTCATTGCGGCGCGAAGGGTTTTTACGGGAAGTGAAAGTCAGCCGTGGTAAATCCTTTATTCGCGTGACTAAAAAACCCTCCACGAGAAGTATCCAGCCTTTTTTGTGCCCTTGAGTGTGTCACGCGTCCTACCTCACTTAAGGGCGCAGATGACGGGGAAGACTTGTCAATTGTTGTGCGTCATTTGACAACCACAAGGATGCAACGCTGGACCGAATTAAAAAAAAAAGGATCTGCTGTCAATCAAGTATACGATGACGCAGGCGCCTTGACTTTCCGGGTGGTTTCCTAGCGCGTTGAAATGTGAAGGGAGCGAAAGGTATGGAAAAAAGAAAGGAGCTTCGTAAGGAACTCTTGAAAATAGGAGTACACAGCCATATAGACGGTATCGTAAAAACTAAGATCAAGCTATCAGAAACCAATCAGAAACGACACGCAAACCTTTTTTTTTTCATCATGAAGGTTTTTTATTTCATGTTTCTTCCAAAATTACAAAACAGTTGCTGGACCCATAGCCATTGGCTAGTAAGGACTTGCTACCTGAGGTGGTTCCCTTACATGTCGAACGAAAGAATGAAAAGCACTTAAAGGACACTTAAGCTCCGCCTTAAGGGTATGACGGAATAGAATTAATGGGTTAATTCCCATATATGCAGTTGGTCATTCTATACTTTACATCTATAGAGATTCCTGGAAGTCATCATCCCCCTCCTGGTGCAGTGGTTTAAGTGATGCGCCACTGCTCTGCGGTGGCAGGTGCTCCCAGCGGTGTGTCTTGTACGGCCGAGGTTGGTCTTCCCGAGCGACCAATCATTAATTCAACTGCCACCTGTCACGGTGGATAAGTTGTGATGACGCTGCGAGCTCACGTGACCTAGGAAGCCCACCTGCCTCCTAGGTTGCCCTCTGGGCACCACCTGCCTGAGTCATGGTCGTGATTTTCCGCTCGCAGCGCCGACAGCGGATTTTCTGGAGAACGGCGCCTTCAACGCTGTCGCGTTAGGAACAAGAAAACAATCTTAACTGACGTAGCGCGCGCATGCAAAAACGAGCCAATAAGCGAGGCCGGGAAATATCCAACAAACAAAAAATGCCGTGCTGAAAAGGAAAGGGGAGGCATGTCGAGACGGCGGCCTCGGAGTAGCCTTGGCCGTCGCCCATGGAAGATAACAATGGCGGCGTCGAGTGTGGGATTTCTCTTTTGTTTTTATTTTTCATTTTTCCCCGGAATAATAATTCGTCCCGTGGGCGGCTGCAACCGGTCACCACAAGCGAGACGGAAGTGCGCCGTTAAAATAAATCCGCAGAAAGAGAGGTGACCGAGACGCTCAATCGACGACAACGATCGAAAGATAATTTAAATAACTTCCCGCCGCGTGATGCCAGGTTATTATTCTCGGCTCGGGAGCCGTTTGTGTAGTGGCTTCGCAGAATCGAAATACGCATCTACGAGGAGGCTTTATAGCGGGGGCCCATCAAAGAGTCAGCAGCTCTGGTCGCTGTTCAGCCGCGCGTTTCGAGCTAAAAGTATCGATTTAGGCATCGAGAGTCGTCGCTTAAGTGGTTTTCTTTCGCTCTGTTATTACCCGCCGCGGTTTCTCAGTGGCTACAGCGTTCGGCTGCCGAAGCACTAGGTCGCGGGTTCGATCCCGCATTTCGATAGAAGCTAAATGTGAGAAATCTTGTGTACTGGGATTTCGCCACTGTAGTCGGATACAACACAAGAACGAAGCGACAAATACCCCTCAAAGGGGGCCCTCTAGCCAATGGCGTCGGCCGATTCTAATGGCATCATGGTTAATTAATGGTTAATGCGTGAAAACTTTGCCTTTTCCTTGAGTTTGGCTTCACTGGAATGTTCTGAAAAAAAGAATGTTAACCAAGCATAAAGCAGGTAAAATACATGTTTTCCACGGCGCTCTTTGGCATTTTACGCCACTGGAAACAAACGTTCATCGTACTGTTCATAATTTATGCGCCGTTTAATAACTATGTATACGTTGACGAAGTTCACCTGCAGCCCTCTTAACAATATGGCGCGCTTTATATCCTGGAGCGTTGAAGATGGCGCGAAAAAAACTTAATAATGTATGGTCAATAAGACATAATGAGCAAGATGATGTAGGTCTAGGCAATTCGAATCTCGTGTTGATTAACTTTAGGAAGGCCCTGGGGAAGATTTAGGCTTCGAGAGGACTTTCGCGGGGGGGGGAGGTCTCATTTGAACCTTATATGCATGTCTTGGGCATCCACGGGTTAACTAACACTGCCCGCACATCTGTGACCTCGGTATCACAGCATAGGTGTGTCTTCACTTGCGGTTCTCTATGTCGTTATATTGTCTTGATAATTAGGAGGTATTTTATGCTGGCTACATGTCGTATAAAAAGGGAGTGGTACAGTCATTAGGATTAGTTATTGTCAACGTTTCTTTCAGCTAAGCTGCGTAAGCGGATAAAATATGTTGCTCAGCAGCATTTCCTCTTACGCTTGGAATAAGTGCTCGCTTATTGAAACTAGAAGCAATATTTCACGTAATTTTAGCTTACACTTACTTGGAAGAAGTAGATCAGAGGCCAGACTTAAAAAACTTTCCAGATGTCGTCGTGCACATTTGGTGGTCGGGTCGTGAACCGCTCTAAGGCGTATATCATCATCACCATCATCATTCATTATACCCTCAAGGCACAAAGAGCATTACATAAGGGGGACCGCATATAAAACACGGGGGATAGAACACGGACACCACTCAACGTGACATACTTTTTAGCATGCATATATAAAAGATATGTCGAGCAAAACACCTCTAAAGATTAATCGTTCACCGTAGGCACTATAGCAAAGACAAGATGAGTGTTAAATTTCAGAACTGTGATGAAAACAGTGGCAACATGTCCAACAATTTCGGATAAAAATTTTGAAAATTGGAAAATTTTGCGCTACTTTGATGGAAATATTAAAAGTAATGGTCCATTATTCTGATAACTAGCAAAATCTTTCTTTTAAACTATTTCCAACAATCGCATCGAACAGTAAGACTGCCATAGAAAACCAACGGGGAATTCTTTTGACGATAGGAAAAATGTTAATGGCAAAAAATTCTAGACTGCCGTCGGGTGATCTGCGGATATATTGATTGTTACCGTGGAATATTACATCATATGAAAAAATTGAGTTCATAAGTGATTTCTTGTTCAAAAATGATTTTGTCCAGAACTGTCGGGTATGGGACAGTGGCCGGAGAGAAATTTTCGAGTATTATTTATGGTAACAACTGACTACAAGTAACGGTGAACACGAAAATGAAGGTCTACCTTGGACTGCAGGAAAAAAACTTAGCAAGAGTTATCGGTACCAGCAGAAATATGAATCGGAGGCACTTTTTGTGAGGCATATTGTATATTTCGTGAAAAAAATATTGCACACTTTGAATGTTACGTCTCCCAGCCAGATAAGAAAAATATAAAGTTCGGTTAATGTCAGACATTAGATGTTCGGTTGCAATCAGGTTGGCTGTAAAGGGCTGCTTTCTTCTGCAGGAACTCGAGGCGGTCAGCCAGAGCTTGATAAAGAGGGTAGCAGCTTAGAGGTATGTTCTAGTCTAGACCTAAGAACGGGTCTGTAGACAATGAGTTTAGTGTTAGTGCTAGAGAAACGCAAAGACCGATAGAGAATACCCAAGGTACGACTATCCGACAACAATACATTGTCGATATGAACGCTTTAAGGTAAAGTAGAACTTATAGAGTACACCGAACTGCTGATATTGAGACACTGTCTTCAGGCACTGACCGGCTGGAGTATAGTTTTATACAAGAGGCACTTTACACGCCGAAAAGACCATTGAACATGCTCCCAGAAGTATTAATAGCCATAAGAAATTCACAACACCGTAAAGATAAACCATTCGCAACGCCATAAAGATAACTTATTGAGACCTTCTTTAATACACTTGCAGTCTGATGAATTTTTCACACGTTATATAAAGGAGGCCTTTGCCCAGCAGTAGGTGTAGTCAGGCTGATGATGAGGATGATATAAGACGCAATCGTCCGCAAAAAGGTAATGTTGAGGACAATTGGAAGGGCAAGCTAAAAACGTAACCAAAAAGCTGTAGGGGCCACAGTACGCTTTATTGAGGAATGCCTGAGCAAACTAGAACATCTGAGAATTTACATTCGTCTATTTCAGCGTATTAATATTTTTTAAACAAAAAATACGGTGCAGTTTTTAAAATCATAAAGATAACTGGTTTATATTCAGGACTGTAATTTTAATTAGGAAGTGACAATGAAAAAGCTTATCGAATGCTTTGGTATTTGGACAATTAATCCAGCCAACGCTGCCGACAGTCACGTCATCCAGTTTTTTATTGTCTTGTGGACTGGACAGGCAAGTTGACGCCAGCCAGTCATACTAACGTATGTTATACGAACCTCCATTCACATGCTGTATCAAACGGGGAAAGAAATAGCTGTCTAAATTTTTTAACCGGTCTTGTTAAATTGTTTACACTAGTAATTCCTCATTGATCAACACCGCAAATTTAAAAAAAAAGCATTCCCGTATGCTTTCCCCCGTTTCAGTGACTTTTAGCTTTATTCATTACCCACAGCAGATTTATTTATTTATTTATTTATTTCTGCCTCTTTTTCTTTCTTTCTTTCTTCCTTTCTTTCATTCTCTTTCTTTTCTATGTTCCTCCCTCTCTTCCTTTTTCTTTGTTTTCTTCTTTCTTCCTTCCTTTTTTTTTCTTTTTTGCCTTCTATTTCTCTTTTTGCTTTCTGCCTGCCCTTCGCAGTGAAGAGGTGTTTCCCGCGAACGGAGATGTTCCTCTCCGCCCATTAATTTCCGGCCTTCTGGGTACGCCGTTATAGTTTACCAACACTTCGCTTAAACCCACGACACGCCTTTCTCGCGCCTGCTTCTGGCCGACTCTCTCCAACGAAACACAACAGCCGGGTTTACCGGATGTCGCCGAGACGCAGGGCTTTTTTTTCCCCCTTTTCTCTTTCTGCACGAGGGAAACCCCGGCAGTTAAGTTAAGCACCCTTAAGCACGAATATTGTACACTGCACGCAACTCTGGAGTCCGTGGAAATTCAGTGTAGCCGGCGCCGTAAGCTTCGCTGGGTTGCTTTCCCTGATTTAGCAACACGTAGTACGATAATGACGCAGATACGAGCAGACGTCGCAAGTCTGCGTCATTCTGGGACCCTTCGTGCGTCGACGTCAAGGTCTTTGCTATTTCTACGGCAGCTATACGGCTTTACGACCGCGATTAGCGACCGTATACGTGGAGGACGAAGGAATGGTGTTTTCTTCTTTCTATAGATGCGCATAGCGCCAAATTGGCGTCAACGCTTTCTGCTCTTTTTTTTTTACAGTGTACATGTAGATCTTTAACAATTAGATCCAAGCACATCATCTGGCTTTGACTATCTCATTTGAAGAGCGCATAGCGCCGAATTGTCCTGAAAGCTTTCTGCTCTATTGTTTACAGTGTGCATGTAGATGTTAAGCAATTAGGCCCAAGCACACTATCTGACATTGTTTATCCCATTCACTAAGCGAGCAAGACGTGAAAGGCTATTTAGTTACGCGTTTCAGCTCGAATTTCCCACCAGCGTAAAACAATCACACAAAAAGAAAAGCTATTTTGTGTTTTTTCAACAACTCTTTAATAAACTAAGTGCCGCATGCTGTTTATAGCGAAAGCTGTCTATTGCTAAAGGAAATCTCTAATGAAGTCCTTAAAAACAAATACAGAAAATTATAGGCACAAAAGGAACACACACACAATGAGACTGACAGTCTGTACCTCACTGCTGTACCAAGCGTACAATAATGTTTTTCGGCACCTCAAACATTGAGTGATGTGCAAGCAGAGTGATGTTCTACGGGTTTCACTAGTGCAGGAATGTAGGCACTGGTACTGAGCTGGTCAGCAATTTTTTAAGGAATCTTATTTGCTAATTAACAAAGGTTAGCTAACTTTCGGTCCTTAAATTTAGTACAAGATGTTTAAGTCCTAGCAAAGAAAGATAGGGTTAATTGGAGAGACATGGGAGAGACCTTTGCCGTGTAGTGGGCGTAGTCAGGCTGATGATCATGATGTTGATGATGATGATGATGAAAGAAGGAGCCAACTAAACGGGGCGCATTTTCCAATGCGAGGTAACTTTTACATAGAAATATTGATGATAAACGTTATCTAATTGACCTTTGTTTATTAAAAAGACATGCTAATTTAAACAATATGCTGACCTGGTCAAGACGAATGCCAAAACCAACCTTGCACAAGTGGAATCGTCGTAGAGCGCGTTATCATTCACTAAACATTGGCACTAGTTAGCTGTAACAGCCTGCTTACTAAACCATACGCTTTACCTCAAATAATTTCTGTAGCGCTAGGATTGAGTTTCTTTAAAAGGTTCCTGGCAGCGAAGCTGGCATACAAAATTATAGGTGACAGGTTATAAAGTTGACGAAAGCAAGATAAAGCATGTTAGGCTGTGCTTGTTGGAAACCGGAAACTGATATAGTGTGCTGTCAGTTCTTTTGTTCAAAACAAGGGCTGTAGGCACAAAGAGAAATAAAATAGAGCGCTTGTTTAACTCTGTAATGCCCTGCGTGGCATGCGCATGCATGGTTTACATTGTAATCTCTCTCTCCCCTCTTGAGCATTCCAGCCTGAGTGAAGCCTTTACTTTTTTCACATTTTCCCTCCCCCAGTGCGTGGTGCATTGCGGACGATACAGACTGCGCAAACGTCAATAGTTACTGTTAATATTCGGAAATATATATCTAATGCTCACAGTACTACACAAGTCGTTTTTCCCAACCTGTATTACAAAGCAGACGTCGGCTTTTCGAGATGCAGAAGCCCTGCTGTAAGGTAACTCACTGCAGAAGCTAGCCCTACTGCTAAAATAACCTAGAACTTCAAAAGGTTCACTGCTACGCGCTGGGAGGATTTTAAATCTTATACCATCGATTTACTTTCTGTACTCGCGTATGTATGGAAAGTTTTACTCTATTCAGAGGTTCCCAAGTTTGTAATTTTAACAGTACCTCTTGCTGGGCTAGTTGGTGTAATATTACTGTGTGACAAAAGTAAAAACAGCGCATAGTTGGAGTCAGCGCCCGTCCTGCCTGGTCTTTCTGTGTGGTTTGTGTAAAAATTGGCGCTGTTTTTACCTTTGTTACACTTTGTAATTTTAATTGTGGCGTGATAATTTTTCTTGAAAGATGCCGCATTTTCAGGTTTCTGCTACTCATCATCATCATCATAATGACTACGTCCATCGCAGAACAAAAGGACTCTTTCATGTCCTTTCAATTAGCTCTGTCTTCTGGCAGCTGCGGCCACCTTATACCCGCAAACTTTCCAACCTCATCCGCCCACCTGACTTCAGTGATATTCCACGCCGTAACAGAAAATTCCCCCAGTTAAACCCTAGAACCCCTATTACGGACCCCTGTTCTCAGCAACAGCTTGAAAACTCCGTGACTTTGGGAAAAGTAAGACAATTTCTGCTCCTAAAATTGCCTTGAAGACCGAAAAAAAATTCACTTTTTTGCCAAAACACACCCCTCTCAATTTTCTTAAGAGGAACAATTCACGGAATGAAACATCACTGCTTGACTTTCTTCCAACCCCGGCTATGCTTGCCTGTTATCTAAATCCGGTCCCTTACCCTAAGGGCCCATCAATTAACTTTCCTTTGCATTACATGTCCTGCCGAAGCTCATTTCTTTTTCATATCGAATAAGATATTAACTCGCGTCTCTTACCTCACCCGCTCTGCCCTCTTCCTGTCTCTTAACATTTCACCTATAATTTTCCTTCAGATACAACGCTGCGTTGTCCGCATATTAAAAACATCATGCCTGTTCGTTATCCTATAAGATTTTAACCTACAAAATACGACAATTGTACACCTTCCTGAAATATTAGCTGGCAGTTACGACTAAATGTTTTTTTGAAGCGATGTTTATTGCCTCAGGGCATAAAACTACGAAGTGAAAGATGAGTAAGATGTTTAAATAAATGAAAAAAAGGTGGGCTGATTTGATGAAATCAAGAAGTGAACGATGATATGTACCACGTTAAAGTTGAAGAGTCTTACATTTTTGAAGGCTGAGCATTACAGGACGAATGACTCACATACGTCAAGGACATTTGTACATAAGGAACTCGGAGGTCTAAATTTTTTTTCTCTCAAATTCAAGCAGAAAGCGCCCGTCTGTTTCAGTTTCACAACACGAGAGAAAAGTTGCACGCCTCGCACGCACCTTGCGCGGGTAGGACACCTTGGAACGTCCTGTTTGCCCTTCACTTCCGGCGCGAATTCTGCGAGCATCCGTCGCTGTCTGTGAGATATACTTCAGCGCAGGAAACACGGCACGCTTCTGCCGAGAAGCATCCGTTAACCTTCCACTTTGTTTCTAGCTCTTTTTTTCGCTTTAAGGTAAAATAATGCGAAGGAACACCCCTTCTGCCTGCCTGTTTGTCCTCTTTGAATTCTGACAATCTTTTCCTTCTGCTTTGTCTCACGTGAAGACTGCTGCATACAGCATAACCGCTCGAGATACAGTTTCCGCCTTTCTTCCAGAGCAGAAATGTGCGCGGCGAGCTGCTAGCTATACTGCGTGCTTATGTCACCGGCTGCGGAAGAGCCTTGAGGAGATATAGTCGAGACGCGAGGCAGCCAACTAAAGCGCGCAGCGTTGCCAAGAAAAGCGCCTGTCCGTTTCCTGTGGCGTTAACACGCTAAGCCTATCGCCGCGAAGCTGCGCTGTATCTTCTGCAAACGCAGAACTTTCGGTTAAGATGTCCGCATGGTGAACGAGCTTGAATGCGCAAAGAAAGGATGCGGCGAAAAAAAACATGAAGATATGGGACAGGCACTGACAGGACTAATGGAAACGTGCCTGTATCGATTTGGCACAGCGTTTTAATCAATCACAGAGATGCCACTCTCATCGGAGGCGGAACATTTATTAGGTGCGGCGTGCGACGATGCCTATAACACCTTGCGTCGCCTCCTCACAGCGCTGCCCATAACTGCGCCATTTCGACTCGACCGCTCCTACCGAGGTCCACACGGACGCTAGTGGTGTTGGCCTCGGCGCCGTACTCTCCCAGCGCATCTGTGGTTTCGATGTTGTTGCCTACGCAAGCCGCACACTTACGAAGACTGAATCTAATTACTCCGCCAGTGAAAAAGAGTGTTTAGCCATCGTATGGGCCCTTGCCAAATCCTGTCTGTATTTATATGGCCGCTGTTTTGACGTTGTCACGGACCATCATGCGCTTTGTTGGCTTTCCTCCGGCCCATCCGGAAGACCCATCCGGCCGCCTTGCCAGGTCGGCTCTTCGTCTGCAAGAATACGACATCCGCGTGATGGTCTATCGCTCGGCCGCAAGCATCAAGACGCTGATGCCCTGTCCCGCTGCCCACTTCCAGCCGAGATCGCCAGCCTTTCCACCTCTGACGTCTCCTCGTCATCGCTTCACATAAGCGACATGCCCTCAGCGCGACGTACCGACCCCTGGATCGATTCTCTTCTCGAATTTCGCTCCAACCCATGCTGCTTCTCCATCCCGTGCTCTCCGCCGCCGTGATTCCCACTTTGTGATTCGCGATAATCTCCTCTAACGCCGGAACTATACAGCTCCAACGGCCGCATGGTTACTCGTTATTCCTCGCCACTTGCGCACGCAAATATGCGCCTATTTCCACGCTGACCCACAATGCGGTCAGGTGGGAGTTTTTAAGTCCTACACCCTCATCCGCCTGCGCTACTACTGGCGCGGCATGTACACCTTCGTAGTTAAGTACGTACGCTCCTGCCTCGCCTGTCAACGTCTCATTGTTCTGCCGGAGAGTTGCAGCCGCTTCCTTGTCCACCACGCCCTTTCGACCGTATCGGCATTGATTTCTACGGCCCGCTTCCGTACACTGCGGCCGGCAACCGTTGGATTATCATAGCGGTTGATTATCTGACGCGGTATGCTGAAACCGCCGCCCTTCCGTCTGCCACAACGACAGACGTTGCCTCCTTCCTTTGCAACGTTTTGTCCTTCATCACGGTGCAGCTTGTGAACTGCTTAGCGACCGCGAACGCGCCTTTTTGCCCAATTTCGTCAAAGCCCTGCTCCGCCAGTGCAAGATACATCGAACCACTTCCGTCTATCATACGCAGACCAACGGCCTCACCGAGCGATTTTACCGCACCCCAGGGACATGCTCTCTATATGTCGCATCCAACCACTCGATTTGGGATCTCGTCCTTCCTTATGTGACCTTTGCCTACAACACCACTCAGCAGTCCACTACTTCTCTCCCTTCTTCTTTACGGCCGTCATCCGTCTGCTACAATAGACACCATTCTGCCTTACCAACTTGACGCCTCCGAATATACCCCTGTTTCCGAAGCCGCGCAACACGCAGAAGATTGTCGCCAAATCGCCCGGTCGCTCACGACTGACACCCAGTATCGCCACAAATTCCGCCACGACAACGCTCACAGCACATCACATTTCTCTCCTGGCACGCTTGTGTGGCTCTGGATACCGACAAGTACTCCTGAACTGTCCTCGAAATTTCTCGCCAAGTATCACGACCCCACCGCGTCCCAGAGCGCACATTTCATGTTAATTACGCCGTTGAACCCCTCATGATGTCTCCCGATCTCCGCGGCCGCGAGGCAGTTCACATTCAGCGCCTCAAGCCTTACTACAACCCTGCCACCTTACAGTCGCCGTAAGTCGCCAGGGTGGCTCTTCTCCCCGGGGGTGATTGTAAAGAAGATGACAAAGACAAAGCAGATAACTCATGACAAGGAAGAATATGGCCCTGCGCCTCAGCCGTATTGCTATCGCTACGAATGTCTGTACCCGACCTGGCTGTCCTCGGACTGTTTTCGCCGCTGCTACTGTCCTCCCAGCTCCTTTGAATAAACCCCCGCCTTACAAAAGAAAGGAAGAAAGAAAGAAAGAGGTCTGCATCGACTGCGGAGAATCTAAGAAGAATAGGCAGTACCTTGCACCTCTTCATGCATCACCGATGGTGGCGAGCCTGTTGAATGTTTTTGTGGCTTAGATGTTGTGTACGTTCGATTACAAGCACCTTGTACTTTACTGCCGGCTTGATTTCTTGCACTTTTGTAGCGATAGCTACACTACGCCAGCCGCTTCGCGAGGTCAGCGTGGCTGCGCGCTGAGCCGTGGCATCACCGCACCGCCAGCTGTGCGCATGCGCGGAGTGACGTCATAGCCGGCAGCTGGTGTGCGCGCCTCGCCGCTGCGCCAACGGCGGAGCAGACGCCGCCCGCCTCGTCAGTTGTGCGCGTGCGCGAAGTGACGTCGCTGGTGTGCGCGCCGCGCGCCTACATTACGCTAGCATGTCGAGCCTTCAGCGCGGCGGCGCCATGGACACCGTGGCAGCTGCTGGTGGCCCGGCGCGCCGGCGAAACCGAGTGGGGGAGTGGAGAGGGTGGAGAGAGTGGATCCATGCCCAGGGACGAAGATGAAGAAGGAACGCCCAGCGAAACGCAGCGGCGAAAGACTGACATTGCAATTCGACTGAGCGAGTTCCACTCGGCCAGCTGTAGCTACCGCGTCACTCCAGGTTTAACCAGAGCTAAACCACAGCCTTTTTTTATTAAGCTTTGCATTTGCGGAGCCGGCCCTTTGCACGTTAGCGATGAACGTCCACAGCGTCTGATGAAATCTTGATGGAGGTACTCATATTAGTAGAAGGATATGCGACTTCTTTCGTGCGTTCTCTTCCCTTTACAACTTCGTTTTTTTTTCTTCAGTGCATCTTATATTGGATGGAACATCAAATCTAGTCAGTATAGAAACCCACAAGGCACAAAGGAGCCATAAGTGTGAACTTCACTTGTCGGTATTTTCTAGGATGTTGAATGCGTGTTCCGATGCATGCACTTGAAAGTAACTCCCGCAACACCTACTGCCCAGGTATAAGCAACGTTTGGATGCCTTGCTTCAAGGCTGCCTCGAGGAGCTGTTTTTGATTGCTCACAGCCATCTGAACAAAGAGTTTTACCGGTGTACAGACGAGGCGTTTCGTTGTGTTTGTCCGATCTAATAGGAAAACGCGAAGGTAATAGGGGAAGACACGGGGTCTAATTTCAGCCGCGGTGGCCTCGACAGAAGCGCAATTCAAGACCGCCCGTGTGCTGCGCGACGTCATGGAAAATTAAAGAGCTCCAGGTGGTCGAAATTCATCCGGAGCCTTCCACTATGGCGTCTCTCATAAGCCATGCATGTGCAGTTTTGGGAAAATAAACCCCACATACATCACAAGTGAAGATCCCGGATATACTATAAATGTTAACCACATAAAAGTCTATCAGGAGGCACCAAAAACTGGGCCAGTTTTCTAGTTTTTTACTCTCAACTGAACTTTGAAGGTTCTTGAGTTCTTGGGGGATAATAACAGAAGTTTGGAATAATACCGGAGCACCATATGACCTGCTCTTGACAATGCAGGTGTCGCTCGCTTCAGCACTTTATGCTTAGCACCTTAGCGTTAGGCTTAAAGGTATACACTCATATCAAACATGAATTGGAGTGTATCGATAAGATACCGTGCTCTAATCACAAATATGAGACGGAGATTTTATAAGCTAGAAAAGACCAAGAAGCGAAGTACATGTACCGCCATCACCGGCCAATTTCGCAATTAAAGTGCATGCGTCGTTGCCTATTTTTCACGGATCCCGGAGGCCACGCTACACCACCATTCACTTAAAAACAGGGGCAACCCTTCCTTTTCTCTAAGGACGTCGCGAGATTGAATCGGCGGGCGGGAATATATTTAAATCCGATTTTCCGGCCGATAATTGCGTGTTTTGCTGCGATACAAACGTGAACATACGTAGAAAGAGCCAGGGAATCAATTTTTACCGAGAGCAGTGTTTGGATGGAGCTGTTCCCAGTAGTCCTTTAAGCCTCAGTGCGGGTACTTAGAGAGATAGTAGTGTTCTGTTTTAACTTCTGCCGTCAAATTTATTGTCTTCCCACGAGAAATCATTCACGCCACTGCGTGCAGTATCAGTATGTCTCTTTGTAGAGCAACCCTTTATATAACCAGAAAAACCGAAAATTGAAAGTTGGTTTTTGAGTAAATGAAATGACGCAGTATCTGTCTCACATCTCGGCGGACAGCTGAACCACGCCGTATGGGAAGGGATAAAGGAGGGCCTGAAAGGAGAAAGGAAGAAAGAGGTACCGTAGTGGAGGGCTCCGGAATAATTTCGACCACCTGGGGATCTTTAACTCGCACTGACATCGCACAGCACACGGGCGCCGTCGAATTTTCGCGCATGTGACACGGGATAAAAGAACGATGGAGCAGCTGAGAAAGAAAAGAGCTCTGTGGAGTGATTGGCGATTGCAAAAACAACATTGCAGCCCAGTCACAAATACAACAGAAAAGTAGTTGTCGTCACAACAGATTTTCTGTCTTGTTTCCGACAAGAAACTTGTAGTAGTAGTAGTAGTAGTAGTAGTAGTAGTAGTAGTAGTAGTAGTAGTAGTAGTAGTAGTAGTAGCAGTAATAGTGGCAGTGGTGGTTTATAAAAATAATTATAAAAAGGAAGGAGAAGATTTCTGCTAGCCCCGGCATCTGCCATCGATACTGAGGCACCTGAGCTGGGGCAGCGGAAATAAAGGATAGCAGGCAGAATGGAGAAATGAAATGAAAGAGGTGAGGGGACAGGAAGAGAGGATAGGCGGAGAGGTAATATACACAATCTATTTACAAAATAAGTAATGTGTACAGGTTAGAAACTTGTAGTAACAACGGAATTTTGTGCAGTTACTGCAGAAAAGTGCTAAACAAAAACTACAGTACCACAGAAAAACACTACAAAACAACAGAAAAATCGGTTGTTACGACAAAACTACAAATTATTTGGTCGTACTTTTGACACGGTTTTGTAGCTTTTTTTTTACTGGGATGATTGAAACAGCTTGACATGATTTTGTAGTTTTTTTTTTACTGGGATTATTTAAAGTCATTTCGCTTCTCGTCAAATACAGTCTGTAAGCCAGGTGCATTGCATGCTATTCATTCTCCTTAGTCTCAAACCTGAGCACAACAACCGGAGTTCTGAAGATTGTTTTGCCGAACTACAAATCGGTCATCGCCGCCGTGAAACTTGTAATTATACCCCTGATAAAATCTTTTTTTTTCCTCAATGCATTGAAAAAAAGAATAGGTAGAAAAATGGAAGCAGACAGATGGCGTGTGGCCCTGACACTGAAAAACAAAATCAATCATTTCTGTACGCAAGACAGCGCTTTCCCCACGTACACCAAGCGATCGAGCCACGTAGCTCTTAGTGAGGTGCGTGGTAGGTGAACCGTAAACTTGGCAGCCATTAGTGTTTTACGTATACACTTGATTGCGCAAAGCGCGCCGCGCTTAATATAGTCGGAGAAACGATCTTAACGTCCACCTTGATTTATCCCCTGCCATTTCAAATTACGCTAAGGTCTCGGCCACTGCTAAACAACTCAGTGCAGCGTCGCAAGTTTGCGCTTGGATAAAAAAATCGCTTACGATACCAACTGTATCTCATCTATATGTTAATTAGTTAATTACGGTAATTACTTTGCGTAACAGAGCAGACTGGGTGTCTGTGCTCCTTTTGCGAAACAGATACACGAGTGGGCTTACCCGTAATGAAGACAGCTTTCTTGACCACGTCCTTGTTGCGTCCATTTTTGCTCTTCTTTGTGCCGTTCTTGATTGGCGAGGACTTGGTGCTGCTCTCTTCGGGAGCCATGGCTACACCGTTGCTCGAAAGTTCCGTTAAGGTGTTGGCAGGCATTGAATTTTTACCTGCACTCACTTTGGCGGTGATGAAAAGAGTTCACAGAGCGAGCATTTGGCGTCGCTATGATCTTCTCAGGGTGCAGCACGTTATTAGTTGGTTTGCGTACTAAGCCTAGTGCAGCCGACGGAATGGGAATGTTCGTTTCAAACGACGTGGCTGGCTAACTAGACGACATAAGCTGGAATAGTCCTTCGGTGTTTCTTGAGGCTTGGCAGTTTGGCATCCGGGCGCCGCCTTTGATGTGTTGTGCCAAGTAACACGGCAGCATCAACTCTACAGACTAGGAAACAAAGTCTAGCACTGTTCAAGATATGTCTGCAGCGAAGAGAAGCTCACATCTGGTGTCCAACCACAGCTCTTCGACAGGAACACGGCACAGAAGCTCGCCGAACGCCACCGTCTGCAGTGAAATGGTTAAGAGCTTCACTTGACACGCAGGATCCTCATAGAGATGCCAAAGCTTCCAGCTTATGGCGTTCTTCTCCACTTTTCCAGAAGGTGCAAACTCGCGAAGGCGTCCGGGGCTTATTCGTCCCTTTTTAAAGACGCGGCGTGATGGCCGATTATGACACTCTAGGTGTTTCTTCGTGGAGTTGAGAAACCCTGTTCCAAAAATTTACTGGCTTCTTCTTCCGTCTTCCCCTGGTCGTCTCATCGGAACAAGTCTGCAAGCTTCTTCGGCCGGAAACTCCAGAGACGGGTTGCTCAACACAAGCTTTGTCCCAGACTTCTCCGAGGTACACGAACCTCTCTCCAAGCGTTGCACGAGGTCGGAAGTGAAGAGACACTGGTCGTTGCAGGTCTCTTTCAGGGGGTTGTCAGCGACGTGTTCGGTTCAGAGAATGTTCCAGCAGGAGCGTTCCAACAGTGTCCAAACCGGCAATGACGTCTTCTGGTGTCCAAGGATGCAGGAAGCACACCGAGGCCGCAGAACGGTGCAGCGTTGCAGGTCTGATTCAGTCGCCTGTCAGCCGATGTGGGTCTAGGCGCTCGCGCCGTCGCTTCAAGTCACACGCCTCAGGAACGTCTCACCCAGCTCGCCAAGGTCTTCTACGTCGACCTCTGTTCGTCCTGGCAGCGCTGGTCGTCCGCGCACACTCCCCCTGCGTCTCCGGACGGGAGTCAACCGGAGAGGGCTGGCCGCCGACTTCCTTTTCCCCTTCGGATCGCGGACGGCCGGGCCTTTCCCCCCGATCGGAGCGCGCCTCTGTTCGCGGGTGGCTTTTTTTGTTGTCTTCCTGCTATTTTCTTGAAACCCTCAAGCGGCCTTTTCACGCTCGCACCGAGAAAGAGAGAACAGAAGACAAGAAGTAACGAACTCCAGAAAGCGATGAAACGTTAACTGAACGCACCGAAAGAACTGCCCCCCTCCTGAAAGGGTGTAGGGTGCCAGATGATGACGCTGTTGAGTTCTTTCTTTGTATCGTGACTAGGGGGAGTAATGCCGGCGCTTTGTTCCTTATCGGAGTTTTCATTTTGTTGTTGCGAAAGTTTGGCTTCTCGAACCGCAACGTACACACTGGCCTTGCCTTGCCTTGCTTTTTGTTTGAAGAAGCTTCGGGGTTTCGCAACGGCTAAGTCTACAACACTGCGCACTCACAGTAAAATGAAGGCGGTTATTCGAGAGGCGGTCTTCTTTTATACCTTTCCGCGGCCTCTTTTGCCTCCGTGGGCGAGCGTTTCTTGCAAAGCACCTTGATGGTTCCGCGCGCACTCCTCTGGTCCTAAATGGCGTTCCGGAGGGTAGCCTCTCCGTTCCTTGATCGTCTTCGGTGTTGTACTTTTCTTTCGAGGAGGCGGTGCATTCATAGCTTGCGGAGGTCTGGATGCCAGCGGTGCGGCCGACCGTGTCGGTTTCCGTGAGTTGACCATTTGAAGGACGTTAGAGGCGGGCCGCGAGCGTTTGAATGTCGCGTGTGTCTGGCTGTTCTGGTGCGTCGCATTCTAGAGGCGAGCGTTATCGCGAATCTAATCTGGCGATACCATTGTATCCAGATCCAGTGCAGCCCCAATCAAAACACCTCCACGCGTAGCCGCGCCGGGACACAATGCACTCGTATCTGTGGACCCATTGTTATTCTGGTGTCCCTGCCTAGTAGGGGACGGAGGCACGGGATATATTATCTTGGGCATCCGATGCATCTGCGCTCTCAGCACAGATAAGAAGTGTATGTGACAGCCAGAAAAGGATTGCAGGAGATCGTTCAGTTGATCCTGGGATAAATCAAACAATTTGTTAGTCATATGAATGAATTCATTCGCCGTATGAGCGTGTAGCCAAAGCATTTATTTACGATCGGAACAATTGATCCCAGATGTCGTGACTCCGCCACCAACGGACATCAGCGTGCTTTTCGGGGGCACGAACATGAAGACCTGCACAAACACCGTCGTCTTAAACAATAGTGTCGACCCGCACTTAGTGCTTCTTTGGATTAATTGAAAATAAAGGGATGCGAAACAAGCTATATGCCTCACAAAGTGGTACACATGTTAGTTATTTTTTCCTCTGGACGCCGTTCAGGAAGAGTTTACATCAGCCTCATAATCACTGTCATCAAGAACAACAAGAGCTCGCATAACAGAAAAGAAACGCTTCTTATAGTTCTATACTCCTCACAAGCCTCGTCAACTAATGCACCTTCCACAAAAATAATTATGTCGCATCCCTCTATCTGTGGAAGATAGAGGATTATGCTGATCATAGGAGGCAAGAACCACAATGCAGCGTAGAAGCCTATCGGACGTTAGTATGGATCCACTATAGTGCAGCAACAGAACTGGTCAATACAAGGGACAGTCCAATCGTACATCAGTAGATAGGAGGTAAGAACCACAATGCAGCGTAGAAGCCTATCGGACGTTAGTATGGATCCACTATAGTGCAGCAACAGAACTGGTCAATACAAAGGACAGTCCAATCGTACATCAGTAGATAGGAGGCAAGAACCACAATGCAGCGTAGAAGCCTATCGGACGTTAGTATGGATCCACTATAGTGCAGCAACAGAACTGGTCAATACAAGGGACAGTCCAATCGTACATCAGTAGACCCAATTCTACATCCGGCTGCAACTCGGACTACTGTGGTAATTCGGACCAGTGTGCTATCTGTCACGTGATACTGAAGAACCTTGTAACCATTCGACGTTCAGGAGCACCCTCCTCCCGCCTTTAAGTGGAAAAGCAGTACTTAACACGGTTCCAACCAAAAATATTTTGTAAAGCTTGACATTGAGGGTGACCTTGGCTAACCTGGAGAAATAAAATAAATTTTCTCGAGACTGGGTTTCGAACCCGCGGCGGCGCGAACAGATCAGCTTCGCTGGCCACTGCACGGGAGTACTAGGCTATTGCTGTATTTTTTTTTCTTTATTGCATGGAAGAACTTCTGTAGAAAGGAGGAAACTTCAATCAGACTAGTTCGCGTCCCAAGTTACCGGGCTGCTTAATATGAGCCCCCCATAGCCCTAACTCACCACTGCATCCCCATCAAAACATCAAAATTCAGGGAGGCACACACAAGCATCTAGGCACGGCAGCCAGCTTGGAGGTTCGTCGCGAGCAGCATATACACTCCTCACCAACGCACACTGTTCCCGAAACACAGATTTGGACGATCTTGGTGGCTCGGCATGTCTGTCCATCATACGGCTTTTCCAAAGACTGAATAGTCCCATCAACACAAACACGTCATAAGGCACAACAGAGTTTTTGTCAACAGGCAGAAATCTAATAGTGTATGGTGTAATTTCAATGTCCTTCTTAAGAGTTCGTTGAAGTATGTCCCAAAAGAACATGGCATCACGGCACAGGATGAAGCAATGATCAATTGTCTCAGGCACGTTACACAGACGACAATTCACATTCCAGGGTACAAACATCCCCTTGTCATTAAGAAATGTCTTCACAGGCAGCGTCGCTGTGTGTAGTTTGAAAAAGAACGTTTTAGCGGCTGCCTGAATGCACATCCGCCTAACACGCTTTAGAACACTGATGTCCAAAGACCCCAAATAAGGCTGCCGATACAATGGTGTAGGGAACAAAGACTCAGTGAGAGCCTGGGTCATCTGCTTTCTCGAGAGGCTATACAGGTAATCTAAAGAGAAGCGCACAGTGAGAAAATTGAAAGTGTCAGCAACCTCCTTAAGAAATCCCCATAAAGTCCCCTCACGAGCCTGCACAGTCGGTGCGAATAAGTAAGGCAAATGAAAACTAAGCCGCCTAATGAGCACAGCTACCAGAAACGGGTCGTTTGCCGATTTGAAAAAGAAAAAACGGGAAACGAGTTGATGCACGAACAGGTGAACAAGGCCCACTCCACCGCCCTCTAAGGGAAGGAACAAGTTGTCACGCCTCATCGGCTCCCATTGAGAGCGCCAAACGAATGCTGCAAATATTCTATGTATTGCTTGCACCTTCCTCCTCGCACAATGCAGGACTTGAAGGACATACGCGAGCTTTGCAAACAAAAAAATGTTACAGACCTGTGCCCTCGCAAACACTGAGAGTTCCCTACCCATCCAAGCCTGTGTTTGCCGCCGTAGAGTTACAGTTTGTGAATCCCAGTAGGCTGTACTGTTGCGAACTTGGTGCAGCGGAACGCCTAGGTACTCAAGAGGGCTACAGTTCCAGCATATACCACCGAAGTGGCTTGGCCTAGTTTTCCAATGACCCAACCAAAAGCCTTTGGATTTCTCTAAATTAAGAGCCGCGCCTGATACATCGCAGAACTGTTTAGTCAAGTTTAGAGCCTCGAGTACACTCTTTTTGTCAGAACAAAAGAGGGCGACATCATCAGCGTAAGCTAAAGCTTTAACTTCACATTGAGCCAGAGAGAAACCGCGGATAGCTGCGCTGTTAATTATACTGAGACAGAGGGGTTCCAGATATAGGGCAAACAACAATGGAGACAGTGGACATCCTTGACGAACAGATGCTTCTAGTGGTACTGGTTTCGTTAGCTCCTGATTAACAATAACCCTTGTATAGGAGTTCTTATAGCACAGCCTTATGCCTTTGAGCAAGACGTCACCAATATTTGCATACTCCAAGACCGCGAACAAGAAATCGTGCCGAACTTTATCAAACGCCTTAGCCAAGTCAATTTGAATCAGAGCTACTTGGCCTATCTCATCTGATACTGTCTCTAATACTGAACGTGCAATATGGATATGTGTTTGAATACTGCGGCCTCTAATACCACAGACCTGATGCGGACCTATCAAGTCCATAATTACGAGCTGCAGACGACTGCTAAGAACCTTGGCAAAAATTTTGTAATCAACATTGCAAAGGGAAATTGGACGATATCCCTCAACAGTTTTCAACCGATTAGTATCTTTGCTTTTGGGAATTAATATTGTGTGCCCAGAATAAAAAGTGGGAGGCAGGACACCCACATCATAAGATGCTTTGAAAACTTCCATAAAAACAGGCACTAGGCAAGGCGAAAATGTTTTATAGAATTCGCTAGTAATACCATCTGGCCCAGGAGATTTCTGGCTCTGCAGGGCAGAAATGGCTGATTGAATTTCATCCAAAGTGATAGGTCCCTTCACTATAGCACACTTCTCATCATCAAGTCGAGGGAAGTTTCCGAGCAAGGAACTGTAATCGAAACCCTGACTTGGATCTTCGCAACTGCCAAACAGCTTCCGATAATAGTCGAAGAAAGCAGCAAGAATACCAGGCGCATCACTGTATGTGCAATCACCATACTGAATTTCCAATATTTCCTTCGCAAGAGCATTCTCTCTTTCATCACTCAGGGCCCGACGAGAAGGTTGCTCATCAAGAAACCTTCGGGACCTAGATCGTATCAAGGCCCCCTTATATCTGTCTGTCGCAAATTGTTGAAGCTGTGCTTTTACGTTATTAATCTCTTCGAGATAGGCACCCGGGCTTACCCTCTCTAGCTCATGTAGCTCCGTTAGGGTGCGCCCAAGCTCACGAAGGTGGTGTCTCTTCAGGAAAGCGATTCTTGCTGAGGCCTCAATTGCCAAGTTTTTGATCTCCTGTTTAAACAAGTCCCACTTTTGAAAAATGGAAAGATCACGGCGTGACCATACGTCCTTCAAACAAGTAGGTACAGCACGCTGAAAGATTTCGTCTGAGAGCAGACAGTTATTCATCTTCCACAACTCCCATCGAGGGTGAAGTACATGCCGAGTGTACTTTCCTATCTGAAGAGACACCATACAGTGGTCACTGAAGAAAATGGGCCGCACCCAGTAGCCAAACACACTTGCTAATGCGTCAACAGAAACGTAAATTCTGTCAAGGCGAGCATTAGAGGAAAACTGAAAATGAGTGAAATGTATACTGTCGCCTTTTTCCGGCCCCACATCCACAAGACTATATTCAGAAACCAAATCGGTAAGTAATGCAGCACTATGGTCGTATCTCTTATATACCACTGAACGGTCCTCATCCCTACAAACGCAATTAAAATCGCCCAACAATATAATTTTGCGGTCCGTGCACAAATGTTCAACTAATGACAGAAAAAAAAGCCTTCTATCGCGCTGCTTTGTGGGGGCATAAACACAAATAATCCGCCACTGTACACCTGAAATTGTGAGATCACAGCATATAAGTCGCCCCTCGTCATCTATGCAATAAGACATGGCTGTCATCTCTAGCGTGTTCGCCAGGAATAGCATACAACCTCCGGATAAGCCTCTCGCGTGGCTAACAATAATGTTGTATTCCGACAAAAAAGGCTCAAGAGCAGCTGCTGTCTCTTCATCAGAGGACAACTTTGTTTCCTGGATAGCGGCTACACACACACTCCATTTCTTTAAGAGATGCCGTACCTGCTGTTGCCTCCTACGATTACGCATACCCCTAACGTTAAGGGTAGCGACTTGATATGCTGCGACGCTCGCCATTTTGGTGCCAGTCTTAACAAACGCCATCCCCTGGAATGTGGTGGCCCGCCGCCAAATTGGCGACCTCTCGGGCAGACATCGCCCTCCTCTTTAACACCACCCTTCCCGTGGCCTCTACACATTGTGCCTTCTGGTTAGCGCCATCGATACACACCTCGTCAGCATCTGCAGGACGTTTCAAAGGTGCGGTGCTGTCCATGTCTTCCTCTGAGACAGCCAAGGCCTCGGCCCACGAACCCGAGGGGAGCACATCACTCGCTGCCACACTGACAGCCGACAGAGAACCTGACACGCCAGAGATCGACGCCACACACGTCTCACCGTTACCCTCCAACGACGAAGCAGAATCAGCATCAGAGGAGGATCGGCGAGCATTCACTGGCTGTATCGCCTCGACTGACTCCACAGGAGGCATATCCGGACGTTGACCTGTGGCAACGAGGTGTTCCTGTGCAGCAAGCACAGCAGTCTCTGTAACACTCACAGGGGGGCCCGGGTCCGGCGGTTTTCGTCCTGGAGGCGTGGATGCTAGATGGCCAGTCGCTTCATATTCCGTGTTGTTTTGAGGTGTTGAAGTCTTCTGTTCCCCATCTATTCGATGCTCATGACTTAGTTCTCCGGTCGCGTCCACAACCTCAGACACATCCATAATGTGTTCTGATGCCACGTCATCTTCCCGTGACCACTGGCCTTGACGCAGCCTGTCAGCGTAACTCAAGACACAGTTCTCCGCAGTATGGCCAAAGCGTCGGCACTGAGTGCATCGAGGCGTGCGACACTGGCGCCGGACATGTCCAACCCGGCTACATCGGAGGCACAGTGGAGGTCTCCCTGGGATAAGGACTAATGCCTGCACTCCATAAACATTAAGTGTGTGTGGAATGGTGCTAGCTGACACTCCATCCTTGAGTGTGAGGGAGAGTTCACGGTTCGCCGTTTCCATATGCTCCATCCCTGGGCACCGCCACTTTTCACGCTCCACAGACTGGACCGTGCCATAAGGCTCTAATGCTTCCACAATCCTCCGGTGTTCCATATAGCGGGGAAGCCAAAGGAGCTTAACCTTGACGTTCTTAGTATCCGGGTCAAACACCATGCACCGCAGTCCTTTGACAGGAAACTCCGCTTTGTTAACAAGCTTCTGTTTGGAAGAACTACTCTATTGCTACTACTACTACTACTACTACTACTACTACTACTACTACTACTACTACTACTACTACTACTACTACTACTACTACTACTACTACTACTACTACTAGGCTATTGCTGTAGCCGGTCACGAATCGTGTTCAACTGCAACACACTCTAAACACAAAGTAAAACCATGAGCCAACCAGCTAAACACACGCTTTTAGCACACACTCGGTTTAACCCCGTTAAAACCCTACCGATTTTTCGAGCGTGGCTCATTACGTGTCCACTCACTCACTCTTTCTCTCTGATGCAAATTCTTTTTTTTTTCTATTTGATCATCTAGGTTATGAGCAGGCTTATCTAGAGCACTCGAGCGGCGCTATGTTGCTCAGGCGAAGCTAAAAATTGGAGGGAACACTTGACCTCCGTCTTAAGGGTATGAAAGGGT
Organism: Amblyomma americanum; assembly: GCF_052857255.1. Classification (NCBI taxonomy): domain Eukaryota; kingdom Metazoa; phylum Arthropoda; class Arachnida; order Ixodida; family Ixodidae; genus Amblyomma; species Amblyomma americanum. The sequence goes on from NC_135504.1 coordinate 40,639,893, forward strand.
AGCGTTAATGGGCTAATTTCCATATATGCATAAGGTCATTCTCTACTTTACATTCATAGACCCCTGGGAGTCCTCATAACCCTCCTGACTTTTCAGTGGAGCAGCGGTTAAGCGATGCGCCACTGCCCTGCGATGGCAGGTGCTCCAAACGGTGGGCCTTGTGCTGCCCAGGTTGCCCTCACAGGTTGCTCTTACAGGTTGATTGGTTGCCTTTACGGAGCAACCAATCATAAACTGGCGCCTGCCACGGTGGGCAGCGTGCTCACAATAGGGTGGGCAGGTTCTGATGACGGCGCAAGGTCACCTGACCTCCACCAGCCTCCTAGGTTGCTTTCTGGGGACCACCTGCCTGAGTCATGCTTATGATTTTTCGCTCACAACGCCGACACCGGATTTTTTGGAGAACGGGGCCTTTGGCGCTATTGCGTTAATATTAAAGCAGGCACTGAGTTCCACAGATAGTGCTTGCGGGCGAGCGAAGCGTCATAAACACACAGGCTGCACAGACGCAGGCACTTCCCCTCTGACGGAGCAGCGGAGCCGAGACTTCAATTTCTTTCTTTTTTTTCCGCAGAACGTCGCCCCAGCTCTGTAGAGTCGCCTGATACTCGCCTGACACCCTATATACACGTCACTATCTTTCCGGTGTCCGCCAACACTGGTAATACTATGCCACAAAAGCCATATTTTTGCCACAAAATTCTAGCTCTGAAAATTACTTCGTCTTCCCTGAAACTTGCTTTCCGGTGTCCGCCAACACTGGTATAATACTGTGCCGAAAAAGCCATATTTTTTCCACAAAAATCTATCTCTGAAAATTACTTCGTCTTCCCTGAAACTGGCTTTTCGGTGTCCGCCAACACTGGTATAATACTATGCCGCAAAAGCCACATTTTTTCCACAAAAAGTCTATCTTTGAAAATTACTTCGTCTTCCCTGAAACTGGCTTTCCGGTGTCCGCCAACACTGCTATAATACTATGCCGAAAAAGCCATATTTTTACCCCAAAAAACTTATTTTTGAGTGCTTAAAGTCACCTAAAGTGCACTGCTTTTTCGCTTTTCTCAGCTTTTTCACGGCTTCCTCCTTTTTTGTAAGGAAGAAAAAATCAAGTATTATTATTATTGCATTGTTATTTTATTTACGTATGTATGTGACGGGTGCATCTGTGTCGTTGCGCAATTTTTAATTAAGCAGCATCTGTTCATTTATTTCTACATGAAGTATATTCGAAGCCAAATTGACAACGGTTGCTAAGCTATTAGCCACATCATTTGTAGAGTTTCTTGTTGAAGTTCAGTAAAACATATCTCTATGATTTGCTGAAAGTCGGAGTAAATTGCTTTTATTTGAAAGGGCTCACGAAAATTGGCCATCCAGAGGCGTGCTCACTGAGCAAAATGGAAAAATTGAGCTAACATGTGTCAGTATATCCTGTACACTGTCTAATTAAAAAAAAAAACTTGCCATCGGGCAGTGCCTTTCAATCCTCGACGTTTAACGCGTTCGCGTCATTAGTCATATATAACACTGCGGTATCAGATTGCAGCAGGGTAAAATCAGCATCCATTCTTTATTTCTTTATTTTTTTCTATTGCAAGCAAATATAGCTACACGTTTTGTGACTTCATGTTGTGAAGAGAAATAAATTCTGTTGAGTCCTCCGGTATCTGTCTCTGTATCATGACTGATTCCGAATGCCACTCATAATTCCGTACCTACATGAAAAACAAAAATGCGCTTTAATAAAATGTGGTAACAAAGCATAATTGGACCCTATTTCACCAAAAACGTTATGGTAATATAGTCACTAACTGATACATAGTCGTCCTATCAGCTTTTCAATTATTCAGTGCTTTATTTGCAACCAAGAGTTCGGGGTCATCAGGCAAGCGTTTTGGCAGAATTTTGTTTTAGCTGCGTTTCTAACTGAATCAAGGAATAGTGGCCGAAATATTTCCAATAAAAGAGCTGTTGCAGCTTCAAGAATTTATTGTGAAAATGCGTGTTATTATCAACAACGTCTGCATACGTTTTGTAACACTTTTCAACGCCGTGACTCTCTGCTTATGATTTCTTACTAGAGTATTATTTTCATTTAAAAACATTTCCGAGGCCATATTACAAGGAGCCAAAAGAGTTTGCAAATGACATTCAAGCGTCTCCGACGAACTGTGCTAACTGCGCCCAGATTTTCAGCGAAAAGCTCCAGCTCCAGCTACCGGCTCAACAATAGTTTTTCATTTTGGTTATAATGATGACGACGATGATTTTTTTTTATGGCGCAAGGGCAGCTTCGGCCGATGAGCTTCATGGAAAAAGATGTATCTCGTCTACTCAAGGTGGGGTCAAAGACCCATCTCCCAAAGAATTCACCCTGAATAAGCCGAGCACGAGACCAGGGGAAAGCTGGTACCCATTGTATTACCGGTGGGTACCCGGCGGCACTGGGGATCGAACCCCGCACCTCCCGCAGGTGAGGAAGATGCACAAATCACTATGTCACCGTTACGGTCGATTCTTCATTTTAAAAGGCACGAAAAACCTGTATTTCTCTCATAGATAAAGTTGGCACTTGATTGTTCTCGGTAAGGTTTACGTAGTTAAATAAAAACCAAGTATATTACCCAAAACCGATAAGTACTAAAAATACTACAGGCTTTAGATTTAGCCTTTTCTTTTAAACACAGGGTATAAAGGTGCGATGGCGCGTCCTTAAGCGGTGCAGCTGGAAGGATTGAGAGTTAAATCTTTGATGTGTTCAAAAGTAGTTTTTTTTTTGTTTGAGGGAGGGGGCTAGGTAATTTCCCGATGCCCTGTGAACACAATGCTCATTTTATTCGTACAGCAGCATCGACAACAGCAGTTTACCTTTTATATTTCTTTACGGTAACCGCTTCGTGCCGGCCCTGTAAAACATTGCGTATACCTGTACCTATATTAGGTTTCCTTAAATTAAGCCGGTTGTTAATTTCCGGGTTCGTGTAAATAGTGACAACGTGACTATGAACCACATTGTACCGGCACATTTCTACAACCATCCAAAAAAGCGGCGCAGCCTTTCTCAGAGCTGATTCACGACAGCCATCACTTGCGCCCGCTCCTACTGGCCGTCATTTGTGAGTCAAGTGTTCGCGAACGAGTAGTTTCTGGACGTGTCAGCTGCAGCAGCATTCGTGTTCAGTGATTTCACGCGCAAAACGACCTTGCCTCAGGGACAATGACGACAGCGTCCCCAATTGTTTGCCAACGCGGCGAGTGAAGTACTCTTGCACGAATACGAAACAGCGGCTGGCGCACACAGCAGACGGAACTCGTCACGCCTCAGTGCTCAGCGTGATTGCAGTGCTGATGGTTGCAACGGTGGTTGCATACCTATAATGCAGGTCTACCGGGCCGTCTTCCTACAAGGCCACCGCGCGCGTATTGACCGTTGCACTGTGGTTAAAACTAAACCAAGAAGAGCATACAACAGAGGATACCATAAGCGTAATACCGCGCGGCGCGTGACGTTCCGGACCTTACAGCTATGGCGGATGCGGTTGTTAGTGCTATAAGCTAATTCTATAGTCGGATATCTATAGAACTAAGTTGACGACGCCTATTAAAGATGGCTTTCCAGCCAATGACGTCGATCCATTTTCGGGACGGCGCAGTTATTCCGCGCTTAACCCCGTGTCACGATATCGCTACAGGGGATTGACCTAACGCGACTTGGGATTAACTACGAATCAACCACGATGTCATAACAACTGGTCGACGCCATTGACTGGAAGACCTTCTTTGAGGAGCATTTGACGGTTCAATCCTTACTATAGCTGCATATATGCCGTACATTGACGCGTGAAATGTCGTATAGTTAGGTATACGTCCATATACGTTATTACAAGTTGTTTATTCCCCGTGTAACAATGAGAATAAAGAGGAAAATGGAACAAGGTGGATAAACAACAAGGTAGACTAACAACATGCAATAAACAATGAAGAATCGAGTGTATGTGCGTACATGTTATTTTTTGCTGTTCGCGCCACTTGGTCTGCCTTGTTTAATCACCTTGTGATAAAAGGAAGATAAACAAAAGGCAGGATAACAAGGCACATAAATAATGCGCGCATATGGTATTCCTTATTATTGAATTCTTCTTGTTTTGAGAAGAATAAATAATAAGGTAGAACAATATAGATATGCGCACAATGCTACTTCTTGATATTTATTGCCAAGTTGTTCTGCCGTGTGATGCTCTTTTTTTTTGCAATTATTTGTGCGTCGCCAATTCTATAACTTTATATATAGTTCGATCTACGCACAGTTCGTTCTTGTCATTGTCACAAGGCTGAACACAACTTTTTAAATTGTTCCTTTTGATTTAATTTACTTTGAATGTTTGAGCATGAGAAAGCTTCCGTGTAGGTGTCTTTGATCTGGCAACGTTACTTTGAAACTGTCTAATGTAATCACTGGCTGGATGTCCCGTTACAGCCCTCAGCTTTTTATTACAACACGTACGCGTAACATTTTCACAAATAAGCCTCATTGTTATTTTTATCATCGTCCATAGACCACGGCAAACGTCCTGAGGATGTCCTGAAATGATCAGAACGTCCTCATCCGAACGAGACGTTCTGAGTAGTTTTTCAGTGCATTGACGGGTAAATATGTCCTAGTGAGGATGTTCTTAGTTTGTACTTTTCTGGACGACTCGAAGGTGAAAATTCTTCAGATGTCCTACAATCGTCCTATCGCAGAACAGTATTGTGGAATTGAACTGAGATAAAACCAGCTGTATCTCTCGCACTCGGCTCTCCTAATTAAACGTTTCAGGTTTTTTGAAGACATGTGAGTACAATAGTGATGGAATGAAAGAAACCATTGTGACCCCAAAAGGTATATGCCTTGAGGAAATATATTAAGATATTTTTGCCTTTACACCTGGTCTTATGTGCCGCATTCTTCTGATGAGGTTTAACTGTTTAGATTTTTGGGCCTCTCATCTTTTCCAATCAGGCAGCAGTATTCAACTGCACAGAGGTAGCTCTCTGTGGCCCTGGGCATGGTAAACCCGTGCTGTGCCTCTTCTGGCTTATTCTGGCTAGCTTGTTATGGGCATGGTAAACCCGTGCTGTGCCTCTTCTAGCTTATTCTTGTTAGCTTGTTATGGGCATGGTAAACCCGTGCTTTGCCTCTTCTGGCTTATTCTGTTTAGCTTGTTATGGGCATGGTAAACCCGTGCTGTGCCTCTTCTTGCTTATTCTGGTTAGCTTGTTATGGGCATGGTAAACCCGTGCTGTGCCTCTTCTAGCTTATTCTGGTTACCTTGTTATGGGCATGGTAAACCCGTGCTGTGCCTCTTCTGGCTTATTCTGGTTAGCTTGTTATGGGCATGGTAAACCCTGCTGTGCCTCTTCTGGCTTATTCTGGTTACCTTGTTATGGGCATGGTAAACCCTGCTGTGCCTCTTCTTGCTTATTCTGGTTAGCTTGTTATGGGCATGGTAAACCCGTGCTGTGCCTCTTCTAGCTTATTCTGGTTACCTTGTTATGGGCATGGTAAACCCGTGCTGTGCCTCTTCTAGCTTATTCTGGTTACCTTGTTATGGGCATGGTAAACCCGTGCTGTGCCTCTTCTGGCTTATTCTGGTTAGCTTGTTATGGGCATGGTAAACCCGTGCTTTGCCTCTTCTGGCTTATTCTGTTTAGCTTGTTATGGGCATGGTAAACCCGTGCCGTGCCTCTTCTAGCTTATTCTTGTTAGCTTGTTATGGGCATGGTAAACCCTGCTGTGCCTCTTCTGGCTTATTCTGGTTACCTTGTTATGGGCATGGTAAACCCGTGCTGTGCCTCTTCTTGCTTATTCTGGTTAGCTTGTTATGGGCATGGTAAACCCGTGCTGTGCCTCTTCTAGCTTATTCTGGTTACCTTGTTATGGGCATGGTAAACCCGTGCTGTGCCTCTTCTGGCTTATTCTGGTTAGCTTGTTATGGGCATGGTAAACCCGTGCTGTGCCTCTTCTGGCTTATTCTGGTTAGCTTGTTATGGGCATGGTAAACCCGTGCTGTGCCTCTTCTGGCTTATTCTGGTTAGCTTGTTATGGGCATGTTAAACCCGTGCTGTGCCTCTTCTGGCTTATTCTGGTTAGCTTGTTATGGGCATGGTAAACCCTGCTGTGCCTCTTCTGGCTTATTCTGGTTACCTTGTTATGGGCATGGTAAACCCGTGCTGTGCCTCTTCTTGCTTATTCTGGTTAGCTTGTTATGGGCATGGTAAACCCGTGCTGTGCCTCTTCTGGCTTATTCTGGTTAGCTTGTTATGGGCATGGTAAACCCGTGCTGTGCCTCTTCTGGCTTATTCTGGTTAGCTTGTTATGGGCATGTTAAACCCGTGCTGTGCCTCTTCTGGCTTATTCTGGTTAGCTTGTTATGGGCATGGTAAACCCTGCTGTGCCTCTTCTGGCTTATTCTGGTTACCTTGTTATGGGCATAGTAAACCCGTGCTGTGCCTCTTCTGGCTTATTCTGGTTAGCTTGTTATGGGCATGGTAAACCCGTGCTGTGCCTCTTCTGGCTTATTCTGGTTAGCTTGTTATGGGCATGGTAAACCCGTGCTGTGCCTCTTCTGGCTTATTCTGGTTAGCTTGTTATGGGCATGTTAAACCCGTGCTGTGCCTCTTCTGGCTTATTCTGGTTAGCTTGTTATGGGCATGGTAAACCCTGCTGTGCCTCTTCTGGCTTATTCTGGTTACCTTGTTATGGGCATGGTAAACCCGTGCTGTGCCTCTTCTTGCTTATTCTGGTTAGCTTGTTATGGGCATGGTAAACCCGTGCTGTGCCTCTTCTAGCTTATTCTGGTTACCTTGTTATGGGCATGGTAAACCCGTGCTGTGCCTCTTCTGGCTTATTCTGGTTAGCTTGTTATGGGCATGGTAAACCCGTGCTGTGCCTCTTCTGGCTTATTCTGGTTAGCTTGTTATGGGCATGGTAAACCCGTGCTGTGCCTCTTCTGGCTTACTCTGCTTATGAGAAAAAAATTAGTGTGGCTTAGCTCTGGTTAAACCTGGAGTGACGAGATAGCTACATCTGGTAGAGAGTAACTAGCTCAGTCTAACTGTAAAGTCAGTCTTTCGCCGCTCCGTTTCGCTGGGCTTTCCTTCTTCATCTTCGTCCCACTTGACACGGCGCATGTGCACAGTTGTTGCAGCTCGGTTTCGCCGGCGCGCCCAGCCGCCGGCAGCAGCAGCTGCTCCGCACCACGTGACCAACCACGTGACCACCCCACGTGACCAACCACGTGACCAAGGCGCCGCCACGGAGATAAAGTGGTGCCACAGAGCTCAAGTGGTGCCACGCTGAAGGTTCGAAGAGGTGGCGTAGTGTAGCTATCGCTATAAGAGCTATTGATACAAAATCCTGAAGTAGTACTAAAAATGTCCCCTAGCATGATCCTCAAGACATCCTCAACACTGAGAGACGAGACGGGCGCTACGTGTAAATAGATCAAAGGAACGCCGAACATTTCCCGGAGGTCTATGGTGATGTGCAAAGATTACCAAGAGCCCTTAAAATAAATGATCGAATGGAGACTAATCAGCAACCATTTGGAGGTAGGCAGCGTGATTGCAGGCGTAAATCTCAATAATAGAAAAAGACTGGAACTAGTGTTGCCTTAGCAGCCAGGCGGCAATTTAAAACGGGCTGACGCGTTTGTTCTATATCGCTTTTATTATAGCTTTTCGCGACACATGGTGTTAAGCAACTCATTTACTTACTCTTCGACGACTATTTCAGAGACGAAGCCATTTGAAAGAGCCAAAATTTAAATGTGGTTTGAACAGAGATGCGTTAATACTCCCTTGGGTGTGACCATTTTACTTCTCTTTTGAGTTGTATTTTTCTCCACTACGGTAGGCCGCCCGTTTTGGCATCTCTTCGTCTGCATTCGCGTCGGCGGTTTACCTTCTTGCATATATTTTGATTAAAGTCATAATTTATCATTTCTCTTTCAGAGGTTTTTTAGGCAGCTAGAGCTTCTCTGTGTGCTTTTTCCTTAATGACGCATGAGAACTCCCTTCGCCTTTTAAGGCTTACCCTCAATGCTGCTCCTAATAGAAAAAAAAAAGAACGTTATTATTAATGCTGAAGCAGTTGCTTTACTCTGTTTGCTGCCTTTGTGCCATGTGTTCATGATGTCAACCTAGCCCCTCATTTCAACAAGCGCTACACACAACACGGCTCCTCGATCCTCATTCGCGGCAATCTTTTGTCGCGTTCCTTACATAACTTACACTACGACTCCAGCGCCGCCCCTCGAAGCAGTTCGAACTGCGCCGGCGGCATCAATCTTCCGTCTGCAGTCGCTAGATGGCCCTGTTGTTTGAGGCAGTGCCCGACTAGCTCGACAGATGAGCCTTCCTTTTCGGCTCACGTTTGAGCTTTCCTTGTCCTTTTGAACCCTCCCTCTTGATTTGGGTGGGGATTCGAACACTAAGACGACAGCGTCGTCGACGTAACGTCGACCATTTGTCACTGGCGCGTGCTATGGGCGTGGTTCGTCGAGTGGTCTGTAGCGCAGGGCGGTCGACGTTTGATCACGGGCGGCGATTCTTTGCTTCATTGATCCTTCTGCAAAGACTGCGCAGAGGGAAGCCATTTCGTCCCGCCCTTTCAGCGTTCGCGATATGGGAGGGCATCCATTCAGGCTTATATCATCCCTTTTCTCTACTTGTTTTCTTGAGTCAGTGTCTCCGACAGACAGCCCAATAACCACTGCCTCGATCTCCTCTCGGCTTCGGGAATCCTCGTGATTCCTTTTACACCCTCATCCTCGCTTTGGTTTATCGCTTCAATTTGCTGTAATGACGGGGTACGAATAGCGCGGACAAAACTGTCCCGCAAATGGGACGTCTCAAGGCGCTATTGATGTCGGGACCAATACCTTTGCATGCATTCTTGTTCGGGATATGTCAGCGTTACTCGCCTGGGTGGCTCAGTACTGGCCATGGCGTTCGGGTTCAGAGCCCGAGCTCACGGGTTCGTGGGTTGGATCCCTGCTGGCCGAAACGCAAACAAATCTATGTACCGAGATTTCATAATCGTCGTCATACGCAGAATTGAGTCTACGCAGCCTTTTACATTGATCTTTTCCAATTAGCCCTGTCATGTGCCAGCTGAGAACAGGGATCCCCGCAGACTTGCTGATCTTATCTATCCACTTGACGCTTTGCCGCTGCTTCCACCTTACAAAGTTTGAGCCCTTTTGAAATCCACCTTTTACCTCGAGGACCCATCCGTTTTCTCCGAATGTCCTGCCCATGCCTATGATATCCATGAGTTGAGATTTCGATGTAGGTTGAAGACCCGAAGTTCTTTAAAGTGATCTGAAGTCTTCTAATGTCGCGAGCTCTTACAGCCCGTGGTGCCCGCACTTGAAAATCTGTCAGTAATTCAGGCATTCAAATAAAGCACATATAAACGTTCGTTTTGTCGGCCACGACCGCACTAATCTTTTCATGAATGTATTTGTGTCGGTCAGTTAAGAAATCACTGTTGATAGCTTTCGGATAAAATGCACTCCCATTCGACGCCATTTTCGGGTACAATCAACACCCATATCTAGCAATTCTATCGAGGTCGATGACACCCCTACCTCGCCCTTTTCCTGCAGGTTGCTTGTAATTTCGAATGGCTGTCACGGTAGTACAGCGCCTCAGTTCGAATGAGGTCAGTCTTCATTGCGTTGGTGGTTATTTCAATTGATCGTACTGCAGAAGTCGGGAGTACATATGTCGACAGTGTGCCTCACGCTTAGTGAATCATACGCGTTGTTTTCCTTTTCATTTTTCCTTTATTTGGGGAGGAAGCGGGCGATGGCTAGAACACGGACGGAAGGCCAGCAATTCGGTGTTCAACTGGCAGTTTGTTTTAAAGAACAGTTACACCAAGAACAAGACACGCTTCTTTTTTTTTTTTTTTACTGTGTCTCTATTACAGCGACAGCTGTTGTTGTTGTTGTCTCAAATACGATGGCATATACCCACAGACAGCTGTTAAGCGCAGTTCCTGGGTTTCACGTCTTCGTAGTAGTAGTAGTATGTCGAAGTCGCCGTAAGCGGAGAGAGCATGCCACGGGGAACCACTTGGATGGTGGCTACCGCGGAAGGAAGAGGGAGGTTATATATAACGACAGCGGAGTAAATGTAACATGGTCCATCTTCGGTAGGTGCTGCGAAATGCGTCGCTCGAGGACAGGGTCATCGGTGGCGCCGCGAGCCTATAGCGGCGGATTGGAGAAGAGAGCTGACTGGAAAACGATTGTGTGTAGAAAACTAAAAAGTGCTCTCTAGAAGTGTACAGATATGAAGTCGCTCTTACATTATCTACCTCAACATATCGTAAAATATGGTTATCTTAACAGCTGTAGCTGAATTTCGCGTTACACAGTGGTAAGCGAAAGTGCGAAAGCACTACATAACGCTGTCTTAACAAAGAATCTCGTGTGAAGCCTCGGAGTAACTCGGGTAAGCTCGGGTTTGTCCGGAGGGGAGTCGTGCAAGCTGCAGCCAATGGGAGTTAGCTCGGGTAAGTTCGGAGGAGCGTCGTGCGAGCAGTAGCCAATGGGAGGAGGGCGTCACCCCAGCTGCCGCCGAGTGGAGAGGAGGTGCGGAGACGAAGAGCGAGAAACGCGGTTGCGTGCTCATGCAGATGACAGAAAGAAGAGGCGAAGAAAGGAACACATGCTCTCGCGTGCACGTCTACTCGGTTTAACTACGTTGAAAGAAGACTGACGTCAGTCTTCTGAGCGCCCCTCTCCTGCTTTCCGGGTTCGTGTGGATCTGGCAGTCAAGTTACTGTACGCATTCAAATAGTCAACTTTGTAAACTCCCCACAACCGCACATCTCGGCGTACACTCAAGGAAAAACGGAGGCCAACGTGACGTTGCAAAGGTGCGCCCAATGACGGCACGGGTAATAATCACGTGACCTCACTGACCTTCCACATCACGTTATCGAGCGCGTAATTGATTTTATTTGCTTGCCGGTTACAATTAAGTGCTTTCTGAACGACCGCTACAGAAGGCCTAGTTCCGGTTGTTTCTGAAGTTTGTGTCTGCTGTCACCTCCTTAATCCTGGCCTGTACAGCTATATTTACCATGAAATTACGGGATTTTTGCACCAGCTGACGCCAATTTGCTGCAGGGGTTTGGGGTGGAGGGGCTGTGGAAGACACCCAGGTATTTGTGGCAACTTCATCATGAGGAAACGTCGGATGCAATACTCTTGATAAACGTGTTTTGTGAAAAATGCCAGAGGTGAAGTCAATTCAATTATCACAGGACTGCGCGGTTCGTGAAAATGATTGTGCCCCGCAAATCGCAATGTCACACTTAATTTCCATGCCTCCTTATGTCGGCAATAAACTGCAGGTTGCCTGAGTTAGCCACAGGGCTACAGAGGTCCTTTTTTTTTGTTCTTTCATGTGGAGGCCACATTTAGTCCGTAAATAGCACATGTATGTTTTGATGTTTCAGACCAGAAAAAAGGTCCACAGATAAAGAAACCCGTTTTATGTCACCCCCAAGGGTGACACAGAAACAAGAGCAGAAGCATGACCAGCATTTGTGGACGAAAAATTTGAATATTGCTAATTTGTAAGGCACTGTGATGTAAACATTGAATGTTATAATGGTCCAAGGTAACGGTCTACGCTTTTGATGCGTAGCAAAATCTTTCGTTTAAAGTTTTTCCCTCGCTCGCATTGAGCAGTTGACTGCCATATATATTGCATGGGAGACGTTCTTGACCATAGCAAAAACGGTTGTTGTTGTAATAGCAAAAAAAATGCGAGCCTGCTCACGGGAGATATGCGGATATTTGATTGTTATAATGAAATCTTACAATCCTCCTTACAATATTACAATCCTCAAAATCCTCCCTTGATATTGGTGGCAAATAGGGAGAGCGAGTAAGTCCTTCAATGGAAGGAAGCACGTACTTCGGCCAGTTCGCGTAAATCCGAGGCGGTAGAAGGGGCTAATCATATGCACGAGGGCTATAGGAGAGACTCCGTAGCAGATGGGTCATGGTTACTATTCCACAACCTGGAACTCTTTAACGTGCACTGGCATCGCACAGCACACGGATGCGATTTGCATGTCAGCCTCATCGAAATGCGGCTACTATACCGCGGCCGGGATTCGACAGCGCAAGAAAATAACAAAAATAAAAAGTATGTAAAATAATTTTGATCACGTAAAATGGGTGTAGTCATTTCAAGCGCTTACACAAAAAAGCCAAGTTGGTCACGGAGGCCAATTTCCAGTACATAGGCGCACAAAAAAAAAGCGATGAAACACTCCGCAGCCAAGCAAGTCAACTGCAAGCGTGATGCTTCGTAGCGAAGGGCGTGGCTTGCTTTTTTGTGGTATATCACAGTGGGAGGATTGTCATTCCAGCAACGTGCCATATGGGTGTGATAAAAAGCACGGGCGCCTCAAGCGCATGCGCAGCTATCGACTAAGAGATTGGCTGGTGCGCGACAGCTGGACACTGGCTATAGCCCTCTAGAAATGATTCAGCGCGCCATTCAAAGGCCATGACTCAGTGAGATCCTATTCGCTTTGTTCTTCGTGCTGAGTGCGTAATAATGAACACAGTATGAACTCTAGAATCCCGGTAAGCAAGGTGACAGTAGTGACGACCCAGTGTCACTCCTTTTGCCATATATACGTTATGAGACCCTGTTTTGTAGTGACTTCCTTTCATGTATTCGCTATTTCTTGCCGAAGAAATGAAAATTGGCATGGCATGTGATGCGGAAGGCAGGTAACCGATGATCCCTTATAGAGCATTCGGTAAGCCACACCTGTGTGGACTGATGCTGACTAGTGCGTACCGTTCTGCAATTTTATACCCGATAAATTACACACTACAGTGGGGCCCTGTGCACCGCCCCGGTTTGGGTACAACTCCAGCGCAAGTTTATCGAAGATGTCATATCGGTAACGGACTGCATTAAAAGAGAAGGCAAACAGGGCTGGAAGAAAGTCAGGCGGGCGAATGAGATTAGGCCTAAAGTTTGCGAAGATGAGGTGGCCGTATCGGGCACAGGATCGGGTTAATTGGAGGTCAGTATATAGGAATGACCTGTGTTCTGCAGGGTGTGTAGTTGGTTGACATTGAGGATTGATGACCTTATACCTCAGCCAGTGACTAGCATTCCTTGTTAGCCCCCAATTTTTTTATTTGTCTAATTTAACCTTTCCCGCGCTCCTCTCCTTCCGTCTTCACCTCCCAAATTCCCTTCCCCACGCAGAGTGGAATGCCAGCGATTTTTAAACTTCGGCTAAATTCTCTGCTTTCGCAATAAAAGGTTTCTCTCTCTCTCTCTGAAGGAATAAAAGAATGAATTTGAAAAGCATAATTATAATACGCAGTCCCTGGTTTTGAGCGGGGGAGTGCAGTGGATCAGCGCAGGAGTTTTAACGACCGTTCGTGGGAAGGGCTCTCAACCGACAGGCGCAACTGATCGACAGATGCTCAATGAGCATTTCTTCACTTGCGATTTAGAAACGTGGCTTTAACGGGCAAGATCACGAGAGAGCTGCGATGCCTTTGCTATACAATAATCACTTTGCTGCTGCAGTGAAGGGGGCATAATAATCTTATATTAAATGTCACATTTAATATAGGACCATTCACATAGGATCAGTCACATTTAATATAGGATCACATCGGTACGGTACCGAATTACGTTCTTGCGCATACTGGAGGAATGTGTTTTGAGGCAAGGCGATTCCACAGCGAGTGATTTTAGGTGAACTTTGTGAAAACGTTACAAGATGGCCAGTTAGGGCACCGATAGGAGCTTGGCTTCTGCATACCACAATTCAGGATGCCGCAACAACAGTAACACTCGTACCGGAAAATTAGTAGAGCTTTAACGTAGTTAAACCGAGTAGGCGTGCGAAAGGATGTGTAGAGGGGAACTTGCGCTGAAGTTTGCAGTGCCGATTGCAGCGCCATAACACACTGCCTAGCGAGAAGAGCAAGCAGTTTTGGGTAGTACTCTTAGCACTTTTCCGCGCCACCTTCAGGCGCTTATTGGCGTGAGCCTCCGCGCTCTGTCGAAGGCGCACGTGCCATGCGTCAGCTATCTGGGCTACGCCGAGAGAAGCTAGGCAATGAATGCTGTCAGCCAAACGCGGCTATCTAATCGCGCAGAATGTGTTCTCGCGTTTGCAGCGGCCCAAGCGGCTGACAAAAACAAGTTTTGAGTCACCGAATGGAACAATTGCAGTGCCACCTTGGCAGCGCAGGTTCCCCATAGCCTGGTTGACTCATAGTTTTGCTTTGCTGGGTCGTCGGCATGTCTGGCGACGATATTAGACTCAGGTTTAGCTCTGATCGAGGTTAAGCTGATGTTATCTGTGCGCGCCGCAGATGGAAGACGACGATGCATGCACAGCGCAAGGATGTTGCAGTTAACCAGTGGCCTGACCAGCTGCTGCGTTAGGATAGTCCTCTCGCGCATTGGTCAGCGAAGCTGATCTGTTCGCACAGCCACGGTTCAACTCCCTGTCGTGGATATTTATTTGATGTCTTTTCATTTACGTACTTACCCAAAAAAGATTGTTCGTCGGCGTTGGTAAGCGTATGAGTGCTTTCACACTAATATGCCGTTAAGGAAAGCACTCCCAGGCAAGGACAAACCAAGAGGCACGATCTTGGTGCCTAAATACTGGAAAGCTCCGTCCTCGTCCTAATCAGCGGAACTTCAAGTGGCCTGCAGGGCAAAGGTCTTTTCATCATTACATGGAGCAGCCGACACCAACTCTCCCAACTATCCGCGTGTCTGCAGAGTTGCCTCCTATTGATCCTCCTTCCCCATTGTGCGCAAGACGCGACCACCCTATCCCACAAAATATCGTGATCGTATTTCATCACCTCTCTTTTGATTGCGTATACTACGCAGATTAATAACATGACGATGACGTCGCTTCTGCGACGAAATCAGACATGACACCCTGACGGCTCGAACTGTAATCTCAGTTTTTTTTCCTAAGTGCCCTTTAGAAAGCGATTCTTGAGAGTCGGCACCAGAGACAGATTTAACAAAAATAGAGGAGGAGGGGTTGAGGGTCGCCTGCTGCCAAGCGAGGAATTTTGCATAGGAAAACCACGCTCAGCATCATTTTTTCATGAATAAAATGCAATAAATAAGAACTTCAGATAGGACCACCCCGTCCAAAAGTAACCCATAAATCCGCTTCAGGTCAGCACCAGCGTACACACAGGTCGCTTCTTAAAGCACGCATGACTCCATGCGAAGCGACGAACTGCGCCAACGTTTCACATACATCAACGGCGCAGTATCCAACGTCCCTTCTTTCTAAACCCGGCACTTCCTACAACCACCTTCTGCACAAAGCGGCATGTTTGAATGAATGGACCACCCTTTTGCTTATGTTTCCACATTTCTATCATCCTCATTTTGAGTAGCTCCTGCCATGTACATAACCAGGCTAACTTCTCCTTCACCTTTCGCGTCTCTTTACAGGGGCTCGCACGCACACGCGCCTCGACGCCACTTCACGGTTGCACACAGGTCCACGCAGGGACTCGCAACCTCCTCACCCTCATTTTAAAAGGGCAGCGCGCGCCTCTGTCATTGTCGCTAAGACGTTGTGAAGCCCCGCGCAGAAGGATGCGTGAGGGTCATGCGCCGGTTACCCCACTCCCCCCTCTCTTCCAATCCCTTCTCCCACGCCCGTAGTGGTGGCTGTGGGGTCGCACATCCAGCAGGGGGTACCCCGCCGCGCTGCTAACTTCATCCTCCGCCAACTGTCACGGTCGTCGCGCCGCTCGCCTGTTGCGGGCGTGTCCCTTCCCCGCACACCCAGAGAGCAGGCGACGACGATCTAGGAGGAGACCGAAGCTAGTTTCCGCTGCAGCCACAAAGAGACAGCCGGTGTCGGTCGGTCGCACGGGCACTCGTGTTTGTGCGTGTGCGGAGAGCTGCCGCCGGATGGCGCTCGTCGATGGAGGAGCTTCGGCTTCTGCCGACGAGGAGGGCTGCGTGGGCGTGGAGCGCGGTGGCGTCTCGGCGGCGCCAGGGCTGCCCACACGTTGTCGGCTCCGGCGACGCCGGGAGTAGAGCCTCTTCTCTGTGCGGCGGACGCTGCCCGTAGAAGCCCCCGTGTTCGTCGGCGTCTTCTTATCAAACGCCGCCGCTGCCTGGTGGCCGCTGACCCGCCCCTCTTCCCCTCTTTGGTCGCCGAACGGGGGAGGGGGGGGGGGGGGGATCGAAGAGCACACACCCTCGGGTCGACCCCTAGTGTACACGCTCGCTGATCGCGCACGCCGAGTCGGAGCGAAGCTCTGTTCTTTGGCGAGGGACACGAAGGTCTTGAGATGGTGAATGGTGTATACCGGAGGACGGATCAACAAAAGGCTGCATTGTATTTAGGGGAATTCCCCGATGTGGAGTGGATTTCAATCATGACACTTAATTACTCAATAGCACCGATCTGAGAGCCGCAGGCAGCAGAAATGAAAAGTTTGGAGATTTATCTAAATATTTTCAGTTGAAGAAAAAATTGTCCTGGTCCGGGTCTGCGGATAAGGACGAATGTTTCTCCAACTACAAGGATTCTGGGAAAGCTGTACAGCTTTCCTGTTGTCTTTTACCTGAACTCAAGCTGATGTTAAGAAGTAATTACTTGCTCCCTTCGTCAATAAAATGGTCAGAAACTCGATTTAACGCACCCTTCTTATCATCATTACCGATCATGTACTGCAGGTCAAATACACCTACTACTCATCTTCAATTAGCTTCGTCCTGCGCCATCCGCGGCTATTTTCACCCTCGAATGCATGCCAAATCGCAGTCAAAGATGCCGCTGGCAGCAAGCTATTTGTTCATCTAAACAAGTGGCCAATTCTTTTGCTGCTGTCCAGCCGGTGACAGTAACTGGCCAGCGCGAAGTTCATTTACAGTACCCACTGTAGCTGCTATCTCTTTCTGGTTTTTCTTAGTGACCTTCATCAGCTGATGAATAGGAGGAGGGGGGGGGGGGGGGGGGGTTGGAAGGGCGGAATCAGAAAACGTCGAATGAGGAGATTTTGGGGCATCCTAAACATCCCCAGGAGTCGAACTAAATTCGCATCCGTGCACTGCGCACTGATCAAGGGTTACGATGGCTTGTACAATTCCATCATATTAGGATTTTTAATACTGCTATCAGTATTATTACAGCACTTTGCAGCCAACTCAGGGATTCCGTCCGGCCAGAAGCCAATCTTGCGCACGACCACTGTCGGCGGGCCCCGTGCTGCAGCGCACAGAGCCATACAACCCCATCATTACGACGCAGTTCAATTGGTAACACTTCGCCTCGAGAACTTGGAGAAGTATCTGATTTGAATCTGCGTTACAACACGCGTCTAATCTTATCGTTTCCTTATGTAACTTCTTCCTGTTGTACTCTATCTGGGCACGACAGTCAGAGTGGCAAGGCGAGAAGCCCATGCTCTTTTCCCATTATTTTTATTAGGCACGTACTACTCACTTTTTACTTTAACACATCAAACAGTTTCGTGACTTTATGTTTGTGGAGATTCTCAGTGCTAAGATAATAATAAATAATTGGTTTTTGGGGAAAGGAAATGGCGCAGTATCTGTCTCATATATCTTTGGACACCTGAACCGCGCCGTAAGGGAAGGGATAAAGGAGGGAGTGAAAGAAGAAAGGAAGAATAGGTGCCGTAGTGGAGGGCTCCGGAATAATTTCGACCACCTGGGGATCTTTAACGTGCACTGATATCGCACAGCACACGGGCGCCTTAGCGTTTTGCCTCCATAAAAACGCAGCAGCCGCGGCCGGGTTCGAACCCGGGAACTCCGGATCAGTAGTCGAGCGCCCTAACCACTGAGCCACCGCGGCGGGGCTCAGTGCTAAGAACTGATTCCACCTTTTGGTGATACCTTACATGGAATGGGGAATAACAGATGCGTGAATTAATCGAATTGGTCTTTTTATGGGGAGCCACAAAATGTAAATCGGTCGACTCAGTTTTGTTACCCAGGTGTCACATGTTCGACGACTTCAGGAACGTAAACACTGAAGGTTCTGGATAACAAATGCAGCGTTGGCTACTTTGTCCCACATGCTTAAAACTCATCACTGCGACAATACAGAGACGAAGGAACCACATGCGCTTACAAAATCTGTTACACGCAACGCTCTTCATATGCATAACCAACAATATATCCGCATATCTCCCGTTGGCATGCTTGCATTTTTTTTATATTAACATTTTGCTACCGTCAAAAGCGTTCCCTATTAGTTTTCTATGGCAGTCTTAACTGCTCGATCCGAGGGATGGAAACAATATAAAAGAAAGGTTTTGCTACATATCGGAAGAACGGGCTATTATCTTCAATAGTTACATATCAGTACCAGCCGCCGCGGTGGCTCAGTGGTTATGGCGCTCAGCTGATGGCGCCAAAGACGCGGGTTCGATCCCGGCCGCGGCGGTCGAATGTTGATGGAGGCGAAATTCTAGAGGCCCGTATACTGTGCGATGTCAGTGCACGTTAAAGATCCCCAGGTTGTCGAAATTCCCGGAGCCCTTCACTACGGCGTCTCTCATAGCCTGAGTCGCTTTGGGACGTTAGACCCCCAGAAACCAAACCAAACCATTCAGTACCTTACAGTTTTCGAATATTCAAAATTTTTGTCCAAGAATCTAGGATATGAAGCACCGTTACGTACACTGCCTGTATTGTAAACAGTTGTGTTTGCTCTGAGGGCGAATAAAGAAGGACGTAGCAATTACACATACACACTGGACAAGCTGTTTGTGCACGGCACTTGTCCTGTGTATGTGCTACCCGCGTCCTCGTTTGTTCGTACTAATTACCTTCAAGAAGCAGAGCTCCGTCTGCAGAGCCATTCGCTGCCTTTCGGGTTCTCCTCACAAAAGACAGCACCCCTCAGGGGCTCGCTAGGGTGCAAGACATACACCCTATTTAAACAGTGCGCGCAACGTAGCTTTTTCGTGAGAACCGCACCCTAATGAACCGGCCTGCTCGTAATGAGCGGGATTTCACTGCCAACTGTTTTTGTGCTCCACGAAAAATAAACAAAATTATTAAAATGAAAGGAGGGAGAAGGAATGTGTATGTGCATGTGTATTTTTGAAGATGCCATACTTTCCCGGCTTCTGTTTTTTCTGTGCATTTTTTTTTTACCCAGGGGAGCAGAAAGCACGTCGTCCACCGACCGCCCGTGGCGTCCCACTGCTCTGCGTAGGTTACAACGGTGCGTCAATTTTAAGATCATTAACCTTGGAGGTACAGCAACTCTCCGTCGGCGGGACACGGTGAACACTTGAACGACGAGCAACAACCCCCCCCCCCCCCCCCCCACCCCCTACCCACAAACACACCCTTCTAAATGCTCGAGGTGATTTCAGACATCATTCTAGCTATGAAAATCGATTTCGTACCATTTCCGCGAGCGGAATTCATTAGAATGGTTGCTGAATCCTCACCTTTTGCTTCGGCCGTCGTTAAACTCATTCATTTGGAAGGTTCACGGAGTGCCACAAGCTTGCTGATTCCATGGGGATTAGGCCCTTTGGGACAGCAAAGACAACGAACGCCATGGCTGATCCCAAAACATCCGCGGGCGAACATTACGCCGGCATTAGCTGATGGCGGAACACCTGCGGGGAACACGTTGCACGCTTCAGGTGACACCAGAACCACGGGCACATTGGCTGATGCCTGAACTCATGCAGGCGATCACGGTTCAAGCCTCAGTTGATGCCGGGACCCTTCCTGAAAAATACGATACTCGCTTCAGCTGATCCCAGAACTCCTGTGGGAGAACGCAATTATGCCTCAGCTGATGCTAGAACACGCGCTGACATAAAGAAGGCGTTGAAGTAACGAGCTTAAGCTGCCGCCATCTTGGACCAATTAATGATGTAATGAATTAATTACCATTATTGGCTGACATCTTGGATTTATAAGTGACGTCGCCAATCAATTACCAACTGGATATATTAGTGACGACACCAATCAATCACTGATTCGATATACTAATAACGTCACCAATCAATAACCAGTTTGGTTTCTACATCGATTTACTATGGGGGCGCCATCTTGAATTCTTCGGACTCAGAAAATTGCACGCCGAAGGGAGGTGGTAGCAGATCCCACGAAATCAAGAAACGTGATGAATAAGAGGCAACGCTCTTAAAACAATGCAGTACACAGTACGATGCATGCATGTCATCAATTAATTACCATTATTGGCTGACATCTTGGGTTTATAAGAGACTTTACCAATCAATTACCAATTGGATATATCAGTGACGTCACCAATCAATCATCAATTCAATATACTAATGACGTCACCAATTGGGTTGCTATATCTATTTACTATGGGGGCTCCGCCATCTTGAATTCTTCAGACTCAGAAAATTGCACGCCGAAGGGAGGTGGTAGCAGACCCCACGAAATCGAGAAACGTGATGAATAAGAGTTAACGCTCTTAAAACAATGCAGTACACAGTACGATGCATGCTTTAGCCGATGCTATTGCATCTACAAGCGAAAATAAGTGTGTGCGAAAACAATGCACGCATGAACTAATACCGGAAACCCTGCGGCCGAATACAGTGCACGCCTGAGCTGATGCTGGGACTCCTGAAGGCGAACACAATGCACCCTTATCTGATACTGGTATCCATGCCGCTGCGGCGGCTTTACTACGTCCAGGAAATTTAAACATTAGCAGGATAATGAACTTGGAGGATTTCGCCGCTGCTGGCTTGTTAATTGCAGAAATTTTAAAAATATGACTACAGCATGCGTAAACAAAATGGCAGCTGATATTAAAGATGCCGGGAAACATTAAAAGTACGCATGCATAATGTCATCAGTATGCAGCAAATCAACGGGAAGTTTAAAATAATACCATTACTATAGCAAAGGTCGCAATGCACCCTCTAAAATTTTAGGTTGCTTTGCTGCGTATGTTGGTTCGGGGCTGACTACGAACCAGCGAGAATTGATCACACTTTCAAAATTAAAAACAAATGAACTCTGGATAAATGGATACTTAAAATAGCGTTTTTTACTAAAACTATGAAGGATGGCATAGCTCCAGAGAGGTTGTTTTCATAATGTGTAATGAAACGTTGTTCTTTATAATATTCATACCTAATTTTAATACACAGCTATTTTGTTATTTAGAAACCGTTATTTGCCACATCCCATCTTCTTGTATTGCTGGTGGTGGTGGTAGCGGTTTTATTAAAAATAAGAGTAAAAAGGAAGGAAAAGATTTTTGCTAGCCCCGGCATCTGCCATCGATACTGAAGCACCTGAGCTGGGGCAGCGGAAATAAAGGACAGCAGGCAGAATGGAGAAATGAAATGAAAGAGGTGAGGGGACAGGAATAGAGGACAGGGGGAGAAGTAATATGTACAAACTATTTACACAATAAGTATTGCTTCTGTTGGCATTTCTCCCAACCCTACCCCACTGCAGTGTCAAGCCCGGAAGTGCAGGCGTAGTGATGTGGTAGATAAATTATTTTATTTTTTTAATTGATTTTGGAGGAAAGGAAATGGCACAGTATCTGTCTCATATATTGTTGGACACCTGAACAGCGCCGTAAGGGAAGGGATAAAGGAGGGAGTGAAAGAAGACAGGAAGAAGGAGGTGCCGTAGTGGACGGCTCCGGAATAGAGAGAGAGGGAGAGGGTTTATTGATAGGAAAGGCAGAGAGGTTGGCCTGAAAAATAAATATCTACCTGCTCCTCTGCTCTGGGGGACGGGAAGAGGAGATAAAAGAAGGTCACGATGGGGGACGATGATGATGGGAGGAGGCAGATGAAAAACTACTTAAAAAAAAACAAGGCACACTTTCTGACATCACAAACGCGAGACAAGGTCCGTGTCGCTCAAAAAGCGTGAGAGCGCTCGCGTTGTCTTTACAGTTCTAAAACTATCTGGCCAAGCGCCGAGGATCAAATCCTCAGAGAGGAGCCATGTGTCCATAGGCTTCAGAGCAGATGCGAGTATGAGTCTTTCACGTGCATACGCTGGACACGCCACTAAAACATGTTCTATAGTCTCTAGCACGGCACATGTGGTACATTCCGGGGAGTCCGCTTGTCCTATTATGTGCAAGTATTTGCGCGTGAATGCCACGTTTAAACGTATTCTACGGATAACGCATGCAATAGGGCGAGGTATTCGGCGAGGAACTGAAAAGGTCATCGTCGGATCTAGCCGTTTAAGGCGGATGTGGCGGGTGTCTGGCAGGGCCCAGTACCTAGCCGTCGCCCTCCTCATCAATTCCGAAAGGAGACAAGTTGCGTCCACTATAGAGAACGGTACAGCTGTACGCAGGCCACTGCTGAAGGCGCTCCTTGCTTCAGCGTCGGCGGTCTCATTTCCATCGAGTCCGCAGTGTCCGGGGATCCACTGAAACACTATACGGTGGCCGTTTCCCTGAGCAAATGATACGAGACTAATGATATCAAGAGCCAGAGCTTGGTAGGCTGTGCGGCGTAGGAAGCATCCTAAAATGTGTAGCGCAGGTTTACAGTCGGTGAAAATGCACCACTCCTGAGGCGGTTCTCCGCAGATGTGGCGAATCGATTCCCGAAGGCCCACAAGCTCTGCAGCGGTTGAAGTAGACTTGTGTCCCAAAATGAATCTGCGGGTCGTCTGTTGTGCAGGGATTGCGAAAGCTGCTGTTGATGCATTTGGAGACGCAGATCCATCCGTGTAGACGTGCACACATTTGTGGTATTCTGACCAGATGTAGGCAAGTGCGAGTTGCTTCAGTCCGCTAACCGGCATCGCAGACTTCTTGATTATGCCAGGGACATGCAGGCAGACTGAAGGCTGAGCCATTACCCATGGGGGCTGCAGGGAATGATGCGGCAGGGCATAGTCTGATGGCAATTCGGAGCGATGGAAGCGCAGTGCGCGTGCAAAACTGCTGTCCGGTCGCTCATCAAAAATCTTCGTCAGCGGGTGACAGCGGTGCCGTGTAAGCGCACGTAAATATACACGAAGTGGTTCGTGTGACAAGTAGACCGATATTGGGCACGCACGAGATTCCTCAATCGTGCCTTTGTTCGAGGCACAACGTGGTAATCCGAGGCATATCTTGAGCGCCTGTGCTTGGACACTCTCTAATGTCCGCAAGCAGGAAATGCTCATGTTAGAGAGTTCAGGAAGGCTGTAACGAATGTAGCCAATAAAGAGGGTATAGTAAAGTAAGGCTCCGGAATCATTTCAACCACCTGGGGTGGGGATCTTTAACGTGCACTGACCTCGCACAGCACACGGGCGCCTTAGCGTTTTTCCTCCATAAAAACGCAGCCGCCGGGGTCGGGTTCGACCCCGGGAACTCCGGATCAGTAGCCGAGCGCCTAACCACTGAGCCACCGCGGCAGGTATACATAAATTAATAAATGAATATTTAACGTGTGCAATACTGTGAAGATTTGATATGCTTCTTCGACCACAAAAGAAAGTTATCAACATTTCTGATGAATTTTAAGACATAATATATCGGACGTTCCAGTGTTACACAAAACCTCTACACCTTAGGGTGCGATGTAAAGTTGTTCTCTTAGGTGATGGAACTCAAGGAACACACACACACCTAACAAGTAACTTTCTACTGACAAAACAAGACAGACCTTTACGTGAGAAATGCGGAGATGAGCTCACAGTACAGAACTCAAACGGCTAAGGAAAAAAATATTGTACTGTATTTTATAATGAACGCATTCCATTCCACCCCAATCCAATTTACTTTTAAGAGATAATCCACTCGTAAGTACTTCATCTGTTTTTAGTTTCCTGAAAGAAGCGGCGATCTTAAACAAAATATAATATCAAAGAACTATTAATTCTAAATATTCTTACCCTGTGGTTTGACGCATTTTGTGATGCCCCTCATCCATTTTCTTAGGCCTGAGAAGAAGGCTGAGGTCTACATTCGATTTTTGGGCTCCTCGGAGTTGTTGTCCGGACAAAGACTTTCGCTGAGGACACCCAATTTTTGAAATAAATTATAACATGTGTTTGGCGCATGATAGCCTGAGTAGCTTAATTATGCGCCATAAAACCCAATACAATACAATACAATACAATCTTTCATCACATCTTCACCTTCCTCTTATTTTAGCTTATCCCACACATCTATTGGGAGAGGTAGTGGTCGCTGCTTAGAATGATTACCCTCCATTTTCAACCTTAGCTGTCTCCACTGCCTTCTCCCTAAAATCAACCTCTGCCTGTTCCCTCCATCTTCGATTCAAGTGCTTATAGCTTTCAAAACTCTACACCAATCTTATGGCTGCAAAAGCGAATTTTCGTTGGGTGCTGCTTTCTGGAGCTTCCTGAACATCCACGTCACTCTCTGGCAGCTTCTGCAGCGTGTCCGCAGAAAGTTGTCGCCGTTTGTGAAGAACCGTAGTTCGATCTGCAATTCCTCCGCCAAACGCAGCTGTTTCCTGTTCCACCGCGTGTGAACCTTAAGAGGCGCCACATCTTCGCCTGCTTGCCACACTCAGTTGTGGCATTTCCTTCCTTTCACTTGTGATCGGCGCGATATTTTAGTACAATCCTTTTGTTCCAGCCATGGCATCCATGCGCCCACTCCCGAGCATGCAGAAAAGTACAACAAAAACCAGCGAAACGTCGTGTTTTTCTCAAAACCACGCGTTGTTTTCAATACAGGATGATTCCCACTCAAAATCACGAGGCGTACAACACCCCGTGCTCTCCCCTTCTATCTTCCCTTCTCTTCTTTATGCATTTCTCTCTTTATGGATTCGCAAGGGAGCGTATTTTACCGCCGAGTACGCATAGTACACAAAGCTTGGTACACACTCGTTCCTGCGTACACGGCCCCTCAAAACCGACGCACTTGCACGAGGCCTGTGAGGAGAATCCGAGCGTGGGTAGGTTCTGCGGGACCATCGAATAGACCAATTTTGCTGTTTGTTTTATTCTAGCTGTCTCCCTCCCCATCTCATTCTCTAAAGCGAAGAGGGAAAGGAGGAATACGCCCGCGTACTATGTCGTCCGCTCGTTGCAGACGCCTCCGCAGAGTAATGGCGTCTGCACTCAGCAGAAGGTCCCCCCCCCCCCTTCTTCCCCCCTGACAAAGAGCGTCAGTACAGCTGAAAGGCGCATCCAATCGGTTTGACGTTCTGGACTCGAAGCGAGCGCCCAGACGAGCTGAAGATGCGCCTCTGCAGTCCTCATCATAGTCGTGCCCGCGCACAGCAACAACCGGAACGGATTGCCCCGTTCGTCTGCTAGCTTGACCCTGATCCGCCATTATTGAAACCGTGCGTAGCAGACGGTACGGGCAACTCAAGCCCGCGCACGTCGTCTGCTGCACTCGCCTTAACCCTAATCGGCTGCGTCTGCCTCTTCTTCATTGCCTAAGCGTGGGCCTCGTAGGCGGTATCACCTTGTATGCGCGTGTATAACAAGGAATACCTGCGTCCAGAAATGATCGATGCACATACAACGGTGCATGCATTCACAAGCGAACAAAGCCGAATCAAGGAGTGCTGCTACCCCCCCCCCCCCCCCCCCCTGCAACAAAAGGATTCACCGCTGTTCCGGCTTGTTTTTTGTAGTCACGCACACGCAACGCACGCAGTAGTTTTAGTCAAGGGCTTCCCGCAGAGTGTTTTCTGTCTTGGCCGCACGTGATTATTGTGCTGGAGGCGAAAGGCTCCGCGTTCGATGCCTACGCGAAGGAAAAGAGCGCGTTAAAGTGTGTTACAGTGTGAACAAAAAAGACACTTGTTCTTCACGCGGCATTTAAAACGCCACGCGTCTCTAACTGCGCGCACAAAAGAGAGACGCCCTACAGCGGCAGCAGCAGCAGAAACCCGAGGAAACAGCCAAAGCCGGCAGGCAGGCAGTCGGCGCGTCGTTTATATAAAAGCCACCGGGCCGTCCGCAATTACGCCGCCACGCTCTCGCCGCGGAGCAACACAAGAAAGAAAAATAAACATGGCTGCGCGGCGAAGGCGCCCATCGTCGCTCACGCGCAAGCATTACGCACGCCCATTCACGGACGGCTTCGAGCAGAGTGTACTTACGCCAGCCGAGCCGGCTTTTGCGTGGCTCTAAAAAATAGAATAAAGAACAAAGAAAGCACGGCAGAGGAGAGGGCAGTGAGACTGTTGCCAGAGCAGCACACCAGCTATAGCCTGTGCACGCGCACACCGGTCGGTCCACTTGCAACAGCTGTCCGCCCGGGGGAGGGAGGATTGGAGGGGGAAGGGCTTGGAGCAGGAACCGGCTCTCGTGGCGTTTTTGTGAATGAAGCGTCCGTCGCCGCCCGTTTTACTACTACGCACGCCTGTCGACCTCAGCCTGCCACGGCTCGACGGCCGGTTTCATTAAGTTGCGTGCAGCACGCTCAAAGCAGCGGCTGTGGCTGCACCGTTTTGGTGCGTCGTGGAAGCCTGGGCGTTACGAACGTGGTATCCGCTCCCCTACTAAATCTGTGTGGAGTACTTTCTCTGTGGGGTGACGGCGTAGGTCGTAGTGTGTCGTTACTGGAAATTTCCGCCTTGGCCTGCAGGACACTGGTGATGTAAGGTGGATGAGCTGGAGAAGTGGGCGATCTTGAGAACGGGATCTATGTAGCCACACAGAGAGGTGCTGAGGAGAGGATTTGGATGAGTCGGGATGTGATCAGGACGCTATTAGGATGTGATCAGGATGTGTTCTGGACGTGGTCTGGATGCGATCAGGATTTCGTCAGAGTGCGATCAGGACATCAGTAGGATCCGGATGTGATCAGGACGCTATTAGGATGTTATCAGGATGTGGTCTGGACGTGGTCTGGATGTGATCAGGATTTCGTCACAGTGCGATCAGGACATTAGTAGGATCTGATAAAGATTTGAACAAGATGAAATTGTGAATCATTTTCTTTATCTACTGGCAAAGGTGTTATACCCCTGTCACACGGGCACTTTCGATCCTCATTGAGCTCGATCTGCATCGAGATTTTCGAGCACGCTCGAAACATCCGTTGCTACACGGGCATTTTCAATGCTCATTGAGAAGTTCCCTCATGTGTGTTAGGTGGCGCCAAATGTTCCGCCGACAGCCATAACATGGCGATGTCCGGCAACACTGTGCAGTCGGGGGCAGCGGCAGCCAAATCCGTAGCCAAATCTGTACATTGCGTATCTGCGCCAGGTTTTTGTGGCGCACCTCTGCTGCTGTGCGATGCAACCCAAGGGCCCGCAACGCCTCCGCGATTTCTGCATAGACTGCGGCGTTTCTCTTCTGGCGCCGCAAATCATTTAGGCGGTACTGTCAGCAGTCGATGAGAGCGGCTGTCTCGCGCTCGCTCCACAGTTTCCGCTCCGACGAGCAGGAGGACGCCATCTTTGTTTACACTGACGGCGAAGCTTGGAGCGTGGTGTCGAGATTACTTTCAAATGTTTGCATATAAGCCAGGCGTAGTACCTGAAAAATGTTCTGTATTACATTTTAATCGATCAGAACAACAACAATTGTGGTTTGGTTTTGTGAACTTGTGTTTATTTTTATAGCTTCATGAGAGCGAGAGTTCTCGATTGTGCTTGGAACCTCAAGCACTCTTGAGGAATCGGCATCGAGTCAAGCAGGATCTAGCTCGATTGCGCTTGAAAGTGGCCGTGTGACAACCGTCGATCTGCATTGAGTTCGATGAGCATTGACTCAATGAGGATCGAAAGTGCCCGTGTGACAGGGGTATTAGAGAGAGCAATGGGTTAAGAAATAAGGAATAAAAATAAGGAGGATGGGGAAAGAGAGAGAGAGAGAGAAAAACGCATTTGTCAGAGAAAAAAAATTAGGGACATAATATTAACGATGGTCGTTTTGAAGATACTGCCATCAGGAATGAAAGCAACACAGGTTGGGAGTCGGTTCCACTCTTAAGTAGTGTTTTGGATGTAAGAGTTAAAATGTAGATCAGTCCGGCAAATCGGTATGAAAGCCTTGAACATGTAGTCGCTGCAAAATGAAATGCACGATGGCGACTTGAACAGAAAGGCACTAAGAGTTGAATTAAAGCGTTAAATGTTGTAAAATAAACACAGGTGAGAAATATTGTCGAGAAGAGATAGGTCAAGTTAAGATTACTCTTCATTAAGTAGACACTCGCCGCACGCTGATATTTTGATAATTAAAATTAAACGGTCAGAGCGATTTGGGAAGTCTACGACGTTAAAAATAAACGTATATTGATGTGTAGGTCACGGATGGATGTCGAGTACTAGGTTTATAAAATGTCAATTTCAAATCAGTAGTTGCAAAAGAAATATTTCGGCTTAAGTAACCTAGCATCAGATTAGCATTATTTGTTATGTAGTCAGTGTGAATTTTTCAAGAAAATTAATTAAAAATGTACACTTCGAGGTATTCGTAAGAGCAGTTTTCGTAAAACAGGCTAAAACAGAATCATGGGTGAGTTGGTAATCCACTGAGTGCAAACAGCGCGAATTGAGACTGAGACACTTGAGCCCCGCCGCGGTGGCTCAGTGGTTACGGTGTTCGGCTGCCGACCCGATAGACGCGAGCTCTATCCCGGCCGCGGCGGTTGAATTTCAATGGAGGCGAAATTCTAGAGGCCCGTGTGCTGTGCGATGTCAGTGCACGTTGAAGATCCCCAGGTGGTCGAAATTTCCGGAGCCCTTCCCTACGGCGTCCCTCATAATAATAATAATAATAATAATTGGTTTTAGTGAAAGGAAATTGCGCAGTATCTGTCTCATATATCGTTGGACACCTGAACCGCGCCGTAAGGGAAGGGATAAGGGAGGGAGTGAAAGAAGAAAGGAAGAATGAGGTGCCGTAGTGGAGGGCTCCGGAATAATTTCGACCACCTGGGGATCTTTAACGTGCACTGACATCGCACAGCACACGGGCGCCTAAGCGTTTTTCCTCCATAAAAACGCAGCCGCCGCGGTCGGGTTCGAACCCGGGAACTCCGGATCAGTAAAACAGAATTTTGGGCGAGTTGGTAATCCACTGAGTGCAAACAGCGCGAATTGAGACTGAGACACTTGAGCCCCGCCGCGGTGGCTCAGTGGTTACTGTGTTCGGCTGCCGACCCGATACACGCGAGTTCTATCCCGGCCGCGGCGGCTGAATTTCAATGGAGGCGAAATTCTAGAGGCCCGTGTGCTGTGCGATGTCAGTGCACGTTGAAGAACCCCAGGTGGTCGAAATTTCCGGAGCCCTTCCCTACGGCGTCCCTCATAGCCTGAGTCATTTTGGGACGTTAAAACTCCCATAAACAAAACCACTCGTCCTTGGGTGTTTTCCTTCGTCGCAGTCTTAGTTCACGCTATTTCTACTCAGCTTTGGTAAGACGGGCATCATTTAGCATAAAGTCGCAAGATATGGCGCTATTAAGCTTGTTTGAAATTCTCATCGTCTTGCTTTGAGTGCGGTTTAGTTTCGGTTCCGAAGTGCCAAAGCAAGGAGTAATAATACGCAAGTCAGGTAGAACATCACGGAGACCTGCAGAATTTCGCGGTAAATTACACAATCGTCCGCAAACATTCTTATGGGTGAAATTCTCTCTGATAAATCGCTAATGCAAATGAGAAAAAGCAGTGGCCTTGAGATAGATCACCGACGGACTTCGGAGGTTACAGGGCATTCAAAAGAATTGCAATTGTTAGCGTTTACGAATTGAGCTCGATTGGACCATTTTGCAGTAAATTACACTATCCTCTGCAAACAGTCTTAAGGATCAAGAAATTTTCGCTGGTAAATCCATAATGCAAATGAAAAAAATATCTTGAGACAGATCATCGAGGTGAGACGGAGGTTGCAGGGCATGCAAGAGAATTGCAATTGTTGTCGTTTACGAATGAAGTTCAACTAGACAGAAAGTGTTCAGTGCATATAGCAACGTTAAAATGAAAGTTATGCACACCAAGCTTTAGAGTTAGTAATTTGTGACACTCGCTATACAGCTCTAATGTTGAAGCCGGCAGTAACTCCCTGGTTCGAATCAGTTCGAATCACTTCGCACTAGGTGCCGCTTTCTCTCTCTCTGTACTCTCTGTGTGTTATCTGAAAGTGCAATAAATATTGTATCGGAGTGTTCACGCCTTGTCCTTCCCTTTGTTATCACCTATGCGGTTCCACGGAGCGGGAGTGCGAGGCAGAAGGCTGCCCCCATATCGCCTCAAGCGAGGCTGGAGCAGAAGCCGCGGTGGCTCAGTGGTTAGAGCGCTCGGCTGCTGATCCGGAGTTCCCGGGCTCGAACCCGACCGCGGCCGCGTTTCGATGGAGGCAAAACGCTAAGGCGCCCGTGTGCTGTGCGATGTCAGTGCAAGTTAAAGATCCCCAGGTGGTCGAAATTATTCCGGAGCCCTCCACTACGGCACCTCTTTTTTTATCCCTTCCCTTACGGCGCGGTTCAGGTGTCCGCCGAGATGTGAGACGCGCACTGTGCAATTTCCATTCTCCCTCCCCCCCCCCCCCCAAAAAAAAAAGAAAGTGCCGCGGTGGCTGAGTGGTTAGAGCGCTCGGCTACTGATCCGGAGTTCCCGGGTTCGAACCCGACCGCGGCGGCTGCGTTTTTATGGAGGAAAAACGCGTTCCTTTCTTCTTTCACTCCCTCGTTTATCCCTTCCCTTACGGCGCGGTTCAGGTGTCCAACGATATATGAGACATACTGCGCCATTTCCTTTCCCTAAAAACGAATTATTATTATTATGGAGGAAAAACGCTGAGGCGCCCGTGTGCTGCGCGATGTCAGTGCACGTTAAAGGTGGTCGAAATTATTCCGGAGCCCTCCACTACGGCACCTCCTTCTTCCTTTCTTCTTTCACTCCCTCGTTTATCTCTTCCCTTACGGCGCGGTTCAGGTGTCCAAAGATATACGAGACAGATACTGCGCCATTTCCTTTCCCCAAAACCAAGTATTATTATCATTTCAGCAGAAAATCCGCCTTGTATCCTAACTACGTCTCACCCACATTGCGCAATTCTGCGGCGAACATTTCCACTTCTACATTGCGTATATTAGCAGCAATCGCACCAAGCAGCATGCGAGCAGAGGAACTAATAGGAAGTCGGCGAACAACTGGTTGAAACACGGAGCACAAACGCCACAAGTCTTGAAGGCACTTGTGCGGAACTCACGCAAGTGCGCAAGTTTTGCTCCGATCTTGCGTAGGATCCGAACATTCTGCGCAAATTCCGAAGTTGATGCAAGAATTTCAAGCTGTGCTCCACTTGGTGCTCATTTCTTTTAATTTAATTAGAGCCCAACTTTGCTGAAATAGTATCCTAGTTTACTTCCTTTCTTCTCTCACTTCCTCCTTTATCCCTTCACTTACGTCTCCTTTGAGGTGACCACCGAGAAGTGAGACAGCACTGCACCCTTCCTTTCCTACAAGGACCACTAATTTAATGGGGCATATAATGCATATAAAAAAATTAGCTGTGGTTTACCTACTGCTGAACCTGGTTAGAAACCGACAGCTGTAGTGTACAGGCCAACTGGACGCGGCTTGGTGTCTGTGACGTTAAGTGCGTTCTGCACACTGGATAGGCAGCGCACCCACCCAGCCAGCTTGTCACCATGGCAGGTGCCAGTTGAATTAATGGTTGATCGCGAGAGGTTGTTCGCCCAATGAACGCTGTGGCCTATTCTACCGCTCTCTACCAGCGAATCGAAAGGTCAAAAGTCAGAGGCCAAGTGGTGCGACGCCATGATAGACCACATACGACAAGGCTTATAGCCACACTTGACCTGTGGCTCTACCAAACGTAGCGAAGTTCTCGCTTCAAAATCCTCCTGGTATCGTGTATATATATGTCTCACCCACATTGCGTAACTGTGCGGCGAAGCTTACCACTGTTGAGTAAAATTTCCACTTAATCGGTTTGATTTCATAATTTTTTTTGTGGGGGGAAGGAAATGGAGCAGTATCTGTCTCATAAATCGTTGGACACCTGAACCGCGCCGTAAGGGCAGGGATAAAGGAGGGAGTGAAAGAAGAAAGTAAGAGGTGCCGTAGTGGAGGGCTCCGGAATAATTTCGACCACTTGGGGATCTTTAACGTGCACTGACATCGCACAGCACGCGGGCGCCTTAGCGTTTTTCCTCCATAAAAACGCAGCCGCCGTGGTCGGATTCGAACCCGGAAGCTCCGGATCAGCAGCCGAGCGCCTAACCACTGAGTCACCGTGGCGGGTCACCACTCGGGCGCCTTTTGCATTTTCGAAACGGGCCTGCCTCGGCCAGCTGAGTACATTATCCAATGAACCACGGCGGTGGGTGCGTGTGGGCAGAGATGTTCACAAGAATCTTTATGTTCTGGCCCAGAGTGAAGGAGCAGGAAGGAAAGTTGCTGTTACTGTATCATCCTGGGTGGACACCTGAACCGAGCTTTGAGGGAAGGGATGGACCAGGATGAAGAAACGACGATATATTTGACAGTTTGCCGCATTACCATTGACAGATCAGAATGCAAACGCAAATTAGGATGCTATTTGAGCAATGTTAGGCAATAGCTAAACTAAAAGAAATAAGCAACGAGTGGAGTATAGGCGAAATATTCTTGCAACACTTGTAGAATTTCCGCACAATATTCGGATCTTGCTCAAGCTATGCGCTATTTTTTGAGTGTGAGTTCCGCAGAAGGGCCAACAAGTCTTGTGCAGCTGTGGGGCCTCTGGTTACGATGGTATCGGCGCATCCGCCCAACTGCTCATCCGCGTGACGTACCGCTCGGCTCCGACGGTGGAGCGGGCGCGCGGCCACGGCGAAGCGCACGCCGCACCTTGCTCCTCTCCGGTTTCCATGGTAACGGCGCATGCGCACAACTTTCCTCTCCCATGTACCGCGAAATGCTCGCTGGTAGCCTAGTGTAGCTCTCGCTACAAGAAAGAAATCTTCCAGAGTGGTCCCCTACTTGTCCAGGAGTCCACGGACTTGAGCTTCACATAAGCCCAATCCACCAGCCATTTCTGGCCGGCGGGCTGAGCGATCCGTAAAGCAGCCTCCCAAGAAGAATGAGCGGGATTGAGGAGGGGGGACTGCCTGGGGGGAAGACATTACCAAAGGTAGTGGAAAACTGTGGATTTGGGCACGCCACACGTGTTGCAATGAGGGGCGAAGCTTGGGTGAAAGCATGAGAGGGTAAGGTGAAATAAAGCAGCCCTGTTTGTAATTTTCGCCATCTGGCGCTGAATAATGGCGAAACGTTACTGTGGGGTGGTGGCAGTGTCATGTGGCTGAGTTTGTAGAATGTTGTGATTTGATGATATGTATAGAGGTCCGATGTGGCCTCTTGCGCGGGTTTGGGTGCCTGATCGTCCGGGGCCCGGGAGAAGAGTTCTTGGGCCAGCGCATGAACGCTCTCACTACCGGGGATCCAGACAGGCCCAGGGATCTACGACAGAGTAACCGTTCGGTCGAGAGAGGTGGCTGTGGCAAGAATACGGTGTGTGGCCGGCGTCGCCACACCTTTTAGGTGGTGGCGGTATGCGGCCTGGTAATCTGTGCAAATTTCGGTTATGTTTTGTAGCGATAGCTTCATTACGGTAGCATTTCGAGCCTTCAGCGTGGCGGCACGCCACCCTGTGGCTGCGCCGCCACGCTGGCACGTGGTTGGACACGTGGTGCGGAGCAGCTGCCAGCGGCGCGGCGCCGTGGCTGGTCACGTGGTCCGTCACGTGGTTGGTCACGTGACCAAATTCCACTCGGCCAGGTGTAGCTATCGCGTCACTCCAGATTTAACCAGAGCTACACCACCGCCAATTTTTTGTCAATGGTGGTGTACGTGGGAGCGCAAGTGCGATGGCGGCTACCTCCACCTCTGTTGATAGTTCGGGTAGTGGCGGCGGCCCCCGTTCACCGTGCCATCTTCATCGGCTGCGACTGCCGCAAATAATAATAATAATAATTTGTTTTGGGGAAAGGAAATGGCGCAGTATCTGTATCATATATCGTTGGACACCTGAACCGCGCCGTAAGGGAAGAGACAAAGGAGGGAGCGAAAGAAGAAAGTGCCGTAGTGGAGGGCTCCGGAATAATTTCAACCACCTGGGGATCTTTAACGTGCACTGACATCGCACACCACACGGGCTCCTTTAGCGTTTTGCCTGCATAAAAACTTAGCCGCCGCGGCCGGGTTCGAACCAGGGAACTCCGGATCAGTAGCCGAGTGCTCTAACCACTGAGCCACCGCGGCGGGTCCGTGAAGAATCCTACTTTAGAATTTTCTGCTGCGTCGACATAAAGGATATCGGAGCGGTTGCTGTACGTTTTGGTGTAATGGCTCGCTCGAGCCTGCCGGCTACCCTGATGGAGGCTAGCGCTCATATTGCGCGGTAGGCGCTTCTGATATGTGATTCTGCGTGCGCAGAATATCATGTAACTGGTAGGACATGTTGGGGTGGGAATTGGCTGTGCGATGTGAATGCACGTTAAAGATCCGCAGGGGGTCGAAATTTTTCCGCAGCCGTCCACTACAGCACACCTTTCTTCCTGTCTTCTTTCACTCCCTCCTTTATCCCTTCCCTTACGGCGCGGTTCAGGCGTCCGCCGAGAAGCGAGACATTTATTGCGCTATTTTCTTTCCTGAAAGAACCACTAGTTTAATGGCACGTATAATGCTTGCGCTTTAAATTTTTTTTCCGAAGGTGGGGTCAAATGAACCAAGGACTTTCGATTGCGAGGCAAGCAGGCAAACCATAGGCCATAAAACCGCGTTGCTTTTTTGTGAATAAAGGTGAGCATAGTGCACTGCGTTGCCTTACAACACTATCGTAGGTGTGTCATTAGAAACGAAGGAATTAATATAAATTAAAAATTAATGATTTCGTCTTCAAAGCGCGTAAGCAGTCTGAAGTGCCCTCCAATATGCTTGCTTTGCATTTTGTCTCAACGTAATCTGGCCGCAGCTGGGACCTCATCGGGCGACCTGGTACGAACCCAGCAGCCAAACGCCATGGCCATTGAATTTTGTTATTGTTAATTGGTTTCTGAGGAAAGGAAATGTCGCAGTATCAGTCTCTCATATCGGCGGACACCTGAACCGCGCCGTAAGGGAAGGGATAAAGGAGGGACTGAGAAAAGAAATCACCACAGCGGATTCAGGTTGGGAAAAAAAGACACTCGGGAACGTTCATTTTGAATGCGGTACCTTACAATTTCGTCTGTTAATAGATACAGGAAAACGCGCAAAACTTATTCCCTCGTGAATCGCCTCCTGAAGACTAAGCACTGTGTTGCTTCCTTTCTTTCTCCCCCTCTTTTAATGCGAAAGCACTCCTTTCCTCATGAGTGGCGTGGACAGGACGCGTCGCCACGGGCTGTGGACAGGAAGTATGGACAGAGCGTGTCCTCATGGACTGTCGATCATCCAGTAAGACCGTAATTATCATTTGTAATGTATAATAACGATTGAACGGAAAGCCTCTATGACCGAATTGTTAAAAAAATAATTAAATAACAAGGCAACTATTTTCGCTAACTACAGCTAGTAATTCACTAAATTGGTGAATTACGAGTAATTCCTGTAGAATTTAATAAGCAATCAAATAATAATGAAACTAATTAGTTAATTATTAATAAAATATAAAACAGATAATGATAGCTATCAATTAACAATTGTTCAGTAATGTATTAACTGATGATTAGTTAACTAAGCTTTGTTGACCAATTAACTGAATAAATGATTCCAACCAATTAATAAATACATTACTTAGTAACAGAGCGGCCAACGGAACTAGGAATGCATGCGTGCACCTTTAATTTTTTTCTTGCTATTTGTCTCGGAAGAAAGGGCAAGTTGGGCCCTTCAGTGGCGACCATGTGGGCGCCCCACGTCGTATATCGTGCCGTATTACTGGTATCGTGCAGGCGAAGGCGAGCACGTCGGCTTCCATAGGGCTACAGCACCGCATCCTTTGAAAGCGCGTGGATGTTGCCTCTCTCTCTCTCTCTCTCTCTCTCTCTCTCCATTTCCATCTCCCGTCTTCGCCGCCCGCTGTCAGCGGTTGGGGCCGGACTCCCTTGTTTATTCCCGGGTCGAATGGGACCGTGGGCGTCGCGGCGCGTTGCGTATCTTCTCGTGTTTTTCTCTCTCGCGCGCTTTTCCTCTTTTTTTTTATTTCCTGGTTGAGAGATCCGTGAATCGCTGGGCCAAAATGGCGAGCCCCCTCTTCCGATTGCGAGCGGGGTATGGGCTTTTACGCCCCAAGAGGGCAACAGCGCGGTGAAGTGTGCAAGCTCAACTGCGTTATACATACTCTGCAGGTGAATCCTGGCCACATAAAGCGCACATTATAAAAGCGCGCCTGTCGTTATGCGGTGTTCTCAACTAAACATTTTGTTCTTCAGCCTTAGAGTGAGGCTGCCAAGTAGTTGAAAATTGGTTTTTGTGGAAAGAAATAGCGTGATAATTGTCTCTCATCTGGGTGCGCACCCGAACCGCGCCGTAATTGAAGGGAGACAGGTGGGAGTGAAAGAAGAAAGAGAGAGGTGGCGTAGTGGAGGGCTCCGGAATAGTTTCGACCACCTGGGGATCTTTAACGCGCACTGACATCGCACAGCACAGGAGCCATTTCAGCAGTTCCCTTTTCAAAACGTGTGTAGCAACAGCGGCGCTCTGAGATACCTTTTAAATTTGTTTTTCCTCTATCTTTTTGCACATATATATGTGTGTGTGTGTGTGTGTGTGTGTGTGTGTGTGTGTGTGTGTGTGTGTGTGTGTGTGTGTGTGTGTGTGTGTGTGTGTGTGTGTGTGTGTGTGTGTGTGTGTGTGTGTGTGTGTGTGTGTGTGTGTGTGTGTGTGTGTGTGTGTGTGTGTGTGTGTGTGTGTGTGTGTGTGTGTGTGTGTGTGTGTGTGTGTGTGTGTGTGTGTGTGTGTGTGTGTGTGTGTTATTGATCGGTTGGCATACGTTTACGATGGCTGGATCTATCTGTGCCCAAGAGGTCGATGACCCACGCAGGAGAACATACCACGTAGATGGGCGGATACTTTGTGCCCTGCTCTTCACAGCGGAGCGTTCGCAGTTGTCAAAAAATTGCGTAAGTTTGACAAGATATCATCTCTCGATGAATGGTGCATTCCCTTCCTATCGCAATCAATGGATAGACTATCTTAGGCTACCTTCCGATTGTTTGCACTTTTTCTGCTGCCGGTTCTTAAGTTCTTATCAGTCAAAACGATATACCGTCCTTAACGCGAATGAAAACCTCATTGGTGCGACTGAGAGCAGCTGTGCTCAAATTTTCTGCGAGGCAAGAATGGAACGAGAAACAGTACTGTGTGCAGGCATTTGCTATTCGTAAGCAGTGCACTTAATGTGTGTAAGAACATCCCGTGGCGTGCTATGTAGTGTTGATACTACATTCTTCAAGTTATTCGTTCAACGGAGAGCTGTTACAACGAAGCCCGAACTATTTCTATCAAAACGCTACGTGCGTGACAGTTCATTTTGCAACAAAAACTCGCCGCAGTTGAAACGGGTGCAGGTGCCAAATCTTTCAAGCAACCATGTGTTTTAACTGGGTCCGATAGATGCGACTCTTCTAGGATACCTGAATCGGATTTGGCCGTGTGACATCAGCCTGTTATGGGTGTCGACGATGTAGAAGACAGTTCGTTGACCGAGGCCCCTGAAAGATGCCCACACTAGCATAGGGCCCACCCATCCAATAGGAATCTCGCTTAATAGGAGCACTCACTTGTGGCATGTGATGCATCACGTGATTTGATCTCTCTGAAACAATTTGCTCTCGCTGAAATCTCGAAGCAATAAAGTTGAACCAAAGCTAAACCGTGTCTAACCATGCTTAACAGAGCTTTCGCTCTGTATATCCTGTCTCAGGTGAGTTGGGCCACGGCCACTGTTTTGATCCCGTCTTCACTAGAGTGAAGCATCTCGTGCCATGGCGCGCTTTGGCCAAGCTATCCTGGCGCCATTAAAAATCCAATCGTCATCATCATCCTTGAATCGCCTTCCGAGCCGTTGTGTTCTGAACACATGTTGATTCAACGGAAGCCTGCGGCATATCTCCAACAAAGCTGTCAAGTGTAGTTCCAAAAACGAATTTTGAAACTTTTAACTGGCATGAGTTCATATTGAAGAAAGAGCATGTAAATGAATAGACCTGAAAAGAAAGGTAACCTAACTAAAATTTATTACTAGTTGGAGCACTCTTCGCAATTTCTTCTTGGTCTAATTATTATTCGGTACCTCTTGATTGTGAAGTTCATTGTCGGAACAGTTCCAGGTTATTTTTACTCTTGAAAGGATTTATTCGGGCTCGTACAAGCCGACCACGCTTGAACGCATTTCATTCGCAT
Source organism: Amblyomma americanum (assembly GCF_052857255.1). Taxonomy (NCBI): domain Eukaryota; kingdom Metazoa; phylum Arthropoda; class Arachnida; order Ixodida; family Ixodidae; genus Amblyomma; species Amblyomma americanum. The sequence goes on from NC_135504.1 coordinate 40,678,304, forward strand.
GCACACACAGACAATTGACAGGTGAAAGTATGCAAATGGCACAACACTCGAGACGCTTGCAGAAGCGGCTTGTTGGAGCGAGCCGATATTTTCGCGTGCACAGCATCAGCGTATGAGTTTCTACACTTGAACGAGAGCGTGCGAGTTCCACCAAAAAGGCTCATCTACCGACCACTATCGCGGCACTCAGTCATGAACTATAGTTAGAGAGTTACGGCACACCAGGGTTCCCGAGCCGGCACCACGCCGGAGACACATGCCCATACCCTCTTCTGAGGCGTATTCTGATGTCATATTAGGACTACTAAAAAGGTAAATTATCGCACTGAGGATAATTTAATTCCCAAAGAACAATAGAAGCTTGTTGTAATGCCTACTGAAAGCTTCCATATGACGAGTCCCATAAGTCCATATGCTACCGTATGAATTATATGGAGTCCAGTATGAAGTATATGGAGTCGATATGGACTATATAGAAATCATGTTTGGAATCTTACGGACTCTATATGCCGTCATGCACTGTATGGAAATTGTGTCCAATTATGTCGAATGCTTATGGACTCCGTACAAAAATTATATAGATTTCCATATATTTTTCTATATTTTATGGACTCCATATTCCCATAATTTCATACGAGCGGCTCATATGGAACTTTTCAGTAGATAACGCACAAAAGAAAGACCTCCTGCGAACTAACTGGTTCCGTCTGGTTTCTATAGTTGGTTGGTGTCTCTGGAGGCTCAAGTGTGTATTTCTGACCGAAAAGATTCTGCTCACAAATGAAGAGTTTCTACAAATAACGAAATCTCTTTGTAACGAAATTATTTGTGGCATAAACACGGGTCGATGATGCAGTGCAAATAAGCTGCGCCTCAAAGCGGTTCTGCAGGGTGCTAGAAACTCTTCCCGTTAGTGTTATGCGAAATAATTTTTGTAAGTATAAGTAAGGTTGAAATTTTTTTTAGCCATGCACATTATGAACCAGTTCTTTTGCAGAGGAATTACTATCGTACGATAATCCATGACGTTATTACATAACTAGCCCAACTAAGGAAAATCAGCACTTTATGTATATTTAATAGTTGCAACTTCGCTACCCTAATGTCCCTCCTGTCATGTCTGGAACATGAGTCCTTGCTCCGACTTCACATAACGGTCGTTGTGCCGGAATTGGAACCTTGGCCTTCTACAACTCCCCATTTATGCTCATAAATAACATGAAGGGAAGAGTACAAATGCTGGTATTAGGAAGGTACCCCGCTTCTCAAGTTCATGCGTGGTGTCGTTAAGAAACCGGGGTGGGGATGATGCGCAAAGATAAGTAGGAGGACACACCAACTCGAGAGCTACGACAACTCCTTCGCATGCATCGGGCTGAAATCAAACATTAAAGCAATGAAAAGATAATCCATAGCACACAGTGGGTAATCGCCCTCCTGGGAATACCATAGCATGTCCAATAAAACCATCGATGCTTGTAGTACAAACAAAAAAAATCCGCGCATGCCGCCTCGCCTAGCTACTCTTTTCTGATGCTTTATATATGGCGCGGCATATTTCCAGTAGTCATCCTCCTGAGCAATTTGCACGTATTTATTTTAATGCACAAAAGGCTACTGAGCACTAATATCTATATATATATATATATATATATATATATATATATATATATATATATATATATATATATATATATATATATATATATATATATATATATATATATATATATTATTCTTTCAGAGAAAACCTGAGGAGATGAACGGCTCAAAACCCTGGTAAGATGTCAACGGGCAGTGCGCTCTAATTCATCTGATTTGCGATCGTTTCGCAATGCCAGAAGGAAATTCAGACTGCATGGAATGGTGCATTCCTATTAATTAACAGGGATAATGATTCCTGCAGTTTAAACGCAACTAATCAGCTGTTGAGCACCGCATTCGATGAGGTACTTCCATGATTCTAGTTAGTGCATAAACTTGCATGGCGCGTCTAGACGGATGCACGTTCAGGTCTTTAATAAGATCGCAAATGACAGTGAATTAAGATAATTGTACTCTGACATTTGGCTAAGGATTCATTGCGTGGCCTGGTTCAGCACGATGGAGGGTCCATACCTCATGTATTGTTGAAGTCAGCTGGCGAACTGCTCAGGTTTATCCAATGACGGCGATGCAGATAACGTGTCTCACAAATGCTTGGAAACATCTCATTAAGTACATCAATTTTAAACAGGGTGCCTATACTTTGGTTTTTACAACACCGACAAATAAAATATGACTGTAAATGAGAATGACTTCTTGAACCGGCCGCTGAACTGCTTAACGTTTTTTCAAGGCGGGAAATAATGTACTTCATAAATAAGAACACCATTTGCTGCCAGGACGTTTTGCAACTGCCTGTCGCCCTCGAGAATGTGCGGAACAACAGACAGAGTGGTTGCGCACTTCGAATTCGCTCGGCATAGTTATTTTTGGTTTGCTATCAGGCTCGAAGGCTCCGAGTGTCCGTCAATCCGAGTGCACACCTTTATCCTGGAGGTCCTGGTTGGAGGACAATGTCCTCAGGACGCACACCTTCGGCGTCGTCATCACTTTCCCAAGAACGTTCTTCTCCGTTCACTTCCAACCATCAGCACCACATAAGTGCTTCCATCTGGTGACCATTCATGCAGTAAACATCCTATCATACCTAAGCTTTTCCCTCTCACACATAAGCAAGAACACGCGCGGGACTTCCATAACTGACGAACACGTTGAGAGATCAGGATGACGGCGCACACAATCGCTGTGCGGGGGGCGGACCAGTCCATTAAATAGGAGCTGCTCCAAGGCCAGCCTTTGGAAATCGCACTTGCCTCTAGGGGTAAATGCTAAACTAATCGGAAAGAAGAGGTTGCAACCGAGTGATGACATACAAGTCGCGACTTCTCAGTAGTGCAAGAGGCAAACAAACACTTCTAAAACTCTTGTACACATATAGTATGGCATCTTTAGGTTCATACGAGTCTTGTCACATAGGCTAGTATCCTGCTTTCAACACAGTCATCGTGAGTGAACACTTGTTCCAACCAGTCAACCAGTGTCACAGGTCACGTGTCGCTATGTCCAGGTTCCTGGAACTGAGGTAACTCAAAGGGCGTACGATAGACATTGTGATGCAGTCAACAGGTCATCACTGGTCAACAGGTCTTCAGTCGTCGCGTCGTTCTTTGCAGCGCCCCGCAATTACAAAGCGTACAGTCTCGGCGCTACAAGTGCGCTGTGAGTTGATGCATGTCACAGGTGAACACAAAGCGTCACTCAGCAGAACAAAAAAAAACTCCACTTAAACGAACGCAGTGACGAGCGTGCCAGCAGCACTGATACCGTTGTGCTCGATCATCCTTCAGAGCAGTCACGCTGAAGCTTGTCCCTTGAACTCTTCCCCCGGCCAGTGCGTTCCCAGTTCTGCAGGTCGCATAAGCAAGTGCAAGGCGCTAGGCACAACCTGACCCAAGTAGGGAGACCAAGGTGTGTTCCATCACTGTCACTAGAACGTCGAATAACGCCGATGATGCGCCGTAGCCACTATGCGGTATCTCTGTACCCATCCAGAGCGCTTAAGAGTGCAAGCTAGCTTCAGCAAAGACAGCTTAGATCCCAGTGAGCTGCTTTGTCTTCTAGGGTTTCCACAGGACGCAAAGGTATTCAGCAGGTATCTTCGCCTCCACACTTGTCCAGCAGCGGCAGTGCGGAGGCCCCGTTGTCTTGTCCCCGACTCAGCAGGAACAGGAGCACTCGACCAGGATAGACATGGTCGCCAGTATCCACCGGCACTGGCGTCGTTGCGTCCAGTCCTTGCAGTGCCACCGCAGCACTGTCTTCTCCGTGGAGCTCTTCTCTCGGCAGGTCATGCCCGGAGGGAAGGAGCATGACCGGCGGCTCTTGTAACAGCGGCCCTCACGGATCCAGCGGGGCCAGAAGCGAAGACCGAGGTCCTTCCAGCGGTACACCAGTGGGCAGTAGGTGTACGTCCAGAGGAGTTGGCGCATTTTACGCCGCAGACGACGACCCATGTCCAGACGCACCCGGAGGCCACCCGGGAGCTCGAGGTTCTTGAGACGGATTCGCTGCAGCTCGTGGGGCATCGGCCTGGCGGGCACCAGGCGGCCTTTTCTGAGCCGGAAGCCTGGCCTGAGGGTGCCTGCAAGACAGAAATGCATTCATATTCAATAATGCGGCTTATGACTTGCACACGTCACAGAATGCAATGTTACTCAGCATGAGAGCTTGAGCAGGCAAGAACACGAGAGGTGAGGAGATGGTTATAGTGATCATCATCAGCCTGACTCCGCCCACTGCAGGACAAAGGCCTCTCCCATGTCTCTCCAATTAACGCCGTCCTTTGCCAGCTGCTCCCACAGTACCCTGCAAACTTCTTAATTTCATCCGGCCACCTAACCTTCTGCCGGCCCCCGCTACGCTTGCCTTCTCTTGGATTCCACTCTGTTACCCTGAAGGACCAGCGGTTTTCTTGCCTCCGCCTAACTTTTCCTGCCCAAGCCCATGCATTTCTTCCTCTTGATTTCGACTAGGATGTCATTAACCCGCGTTTGTTCCTTCACCCACTCTGCCCACTTCTGGTCTCTTAACGTTACACCTATCACTTTTCTTTCCATAGCTCGCTGCGTTGTCATCAACTTCAGCTGAACCCTTTTCGTTAGCCTCCACGTTTCTGCCCCGTAGGTGAGTGCCAGTAAAATACAGCTGTCGAAACCAAGGGAAGGAAAGAAAAACCTGACTGTTTCTTTTATTATGGTTGTGTTAATTATCAAAAGACATTAACGTTTTCAGATAAAAGACTATTTTACTAATTTAAAGACAAACAGATGCGGCTGATAGGAGCCGAACCCCTGACCTCCGCAAGCTGTGTACAGTCAGCTATCAAATGAACTACGCTAGCAAACGTTTCGGCTTTCACTTTCGACGGTATTTTTAACCCGTAGCCTTACATTGTGAGTGTCGACCAACGTTTCTTCCTGTGATTTGTCTGTCTGTGCCGTAAACCCCCTGAAGTAATTTCCACCGCTTGGGGATCTTTAACATGCACTGACATCGCACAGAACCTGGGCGCCTTAGCGTTTCGCCTCCATCGAAATCTCGACCGCAGCGGTCGGGTTCGAACCCGGGTAGCTTTGGGTTTGAGAATGACAACGAAATTCATCTTCTGTGGTCCAAGGCAATTAGGCTCTGCATCTTTTCTTCTGAACTACCACTACCCTTTTCTGGCGGAGGCGAACACACTACTCCATCGCAAGGACTGCGCTTTGCCCTTGTTCAGTCCTCCTCGAGACACCCGAGTATAAGCGTAAGATGCCAAGACCTGTCTCACCGTTGGGGTGGAGGTAGCTCTCCTTCGGCCTTTGAACGGCCATGAATTTCGGGTCGAAGTGTCCCGCCAGGATCCTCTGCAGGTTCTTCGGGTCGAGGTCTTCGGGACCCGGGTCGTACAGATGGCCCACGGGCTCGACCAGGTCGATGACCGGAAGGTCGTCTGAGGGCAGTGGCCGGAGCAGCAGCGGAGGCTTCACATCCTGACCCTGCGGCTGCTGCTGAAGCTGAGCCATTTGGTGGCCCTGGCGACCTCTGTTTGGTCTGTGAAAAGGAAAAAAAGAAAGTGAGTCGCCGAACAGAATTATAGCTCTGCGCATTCCGACTGTGTAATAATACCGAAAGTGACACTGGAAGTGTGTCTTATCCATGGTATAGGCACACTGTTAGGGCGATGAAATGCACTAGCCACTCTTAAGCCGGGCTGTTTGTAGCACGGTTTGGCGTGGAGGCGGCCCGTTGTAATTAATAATTGTCGGCGAGGGAAAGCCGCAAACGTTCTAGTGATGATCTGTGCACTACTTGAACATTCACTCTGTTAGAGGGATAATTTCCTCTCCTCTAACTCCCTCAAGCGAATGTCCGGACCCCGTAGAGTATCTGTTACGGGTCCAATTGGACTTATTTTTGGAAAAGTTGCGGAGAGTTTGAAGGATGCTTCACTCCCGCCACCTGTTGGCCCGGTATTGCACTGCCTCCGGGATCGGCCTTGTCTTTAGCACGTCTTTACTATCCTGTCTTTCTACCCCATCTTTCAACTCTCCTACTATCTGCACGTGGTAGCGATTGTGGCTCGTCTTGAGCCAGTGAGCAGGCCTGTGCACTTTTCTTTCTTCCTGCCAACAACAGACAGACTAACTCCCTCAATAACGGGCCGAAATTCTCTTTTTCAGGCCCCTTTTATTTGGTGCAGCTGAAAAACACCCCCAATTTGGAAGAAGAGAGAGTTTCCTTTTTTTTTAAATTCCAGAAACTCTGTAAAATTTCCTTCGTGCCAAATGTTTCCATCAAAATTCCTGAAAAGTACAAAAATCCCCGAATAAAATTTCACTGAAGCGAACTGCTCTTTTTCTCCGAATCGAAGTCGGTCCTAGGTGTTCCTTTAACCCTAAAGTTTGACTCTGCTGTAGATAAGTGCACCATGGGAAGGTGGCGCTTCAGAAAACGTGATGAGAGTTCAACCTGGGTGGCGGTATTTTTTAAGAGCGTGAGCTCTTACTCATCACGTTTCTCGATTGCTTGGGGTCTGCTACCACCTCCCTTCGGAGTAAAATTTTCAAAGTCCGAGAAATTCAAGATGGCGGCCCCCATGGTAAATCGATATAGCAACTGAATTGGTGATTGACTGGGGACGTCACATATATATCCAATTGGTGATTGATTGGTGACGTCAATTATAAATCCAAGATGTCGGCCAAAATAGTAATTAATTCATGGCTTCATTAATTAATTCAATATTTTATTGGTGTACCTCACTTTAATCTCATTCATCGCCAGCACATCTACAGTGTCCCTCCTACTTATAACGTAGGTTACATAATAACTACAGCTATGCCCGGATTTATGGCAACACACATGCTTTAAACTTCTCATCACTCCCGCGTGCCAACCGTCTCCTGGAACGATCTTCCGGACTGCATCGCCCTGCAGGGTAATTATGACACCTTTCGCAAATATCTATTCAAGCACTTCATTGATAACGCATAGCACGTCATTTTTATACTCAAGATGCATATAACTTCGTTTTCAGCTGCTTGAGACTATTGCCTCTTTGATTCTGTTGATGCGCAGCTTTCCTCATGTATGCCTGATATACTCTTTTGCTTTTGTATAACTTTTCGTGCATTTCCCCTATTTTTGTTACATGACGCATAGTCGTGCTTAACTGTTATCTCTTTTTTGTGAATTGCGATATCGTATCTGAACTCACCTTTTTTTTTGCTGTACTTTGCTATGTTTTTCTGATTTCTAACCTATTTTGCACAAACTTCTGTATTTGACCCCCCTTACACAATGCCTCTCCGGAGGCCTGTAAGGTATCCGTAAATAAATAAATAAATAAATAAATAAATAAATAAATAAATATCAATTCTGGTAAACCAAACAGCTAACGCTGGTCGCTTCAAAGTCTTCCAGTCGGTGGCAGCAACTTTTTGGCACCCCATACAGTCTGGGCTCCTGAAACAGAGTGCCCCGTCATTATCCCTGCAGGGTCATCCAGTCTGCCTAACCTTTTTCATATCTTTGATAACTGTCGAAATTTTCTTAAAAGCTTTCGAAAGGAATGCTTATGCGCCCATATTGTACGATGTTTCGAAGTTATTACTTTCTTGTTTAATATTCTTGCTTCAAAAGACCATGCATACTCTGCACACCTGCGCAAATGCGAATGGCGCTAGGTAGTAGTAAGAAAACGAAATAAAAGGAAAATTGCGCTCGGCTACTGATCCGGAGTTCCCGGGTTCGAACCCGACCACGGCGGCTGCGTTTTTAGGGAGGCAAAGCGCTAAGGCGCCCGTGTGCTGTGCGATGTCAGTGCACGTTAAAGATCCCCAGGTGGTCGAAATTATTCCGGAGCCCTCCACTACGGCACCTCTTTCTTCCTTTCTTCTTTCACCCCCTCCTTTATCCCTTCCCTTACGGCGCGGTTCGGGTGTCCAACGATATGCGAAACAGATACTGCGCCATTTCCTTTCCCCCAAAACCAACTAATATTATTATTATTATTATTAAACTATACACAGCTTGACGAAGGACGTACCTTGCGGGCCTGGGGGGTGCTCCGGTGCGGGCCATGGCGGTCGGTGACGTCATCGCTAGCAGCAAGAGCACGGGCAGGGCAAGCGCTACCGGACCGGCCGGCCGCCGTCGCATGGTCCCGCGCGCACACCTGCGGCGCATGCGCAGTTTGTCAATCAGTCACGTGTGCACTCTGGTAACACGTGCACACGTTGGCATGCACGCTTGTTACAGTGCGGTAAAGTTCGTCGGGTAACTTGGGCTGTCTGCGCCGCCGGAATAGTTTCGTACAAATAGCCCTAGCGTCGTCTAGATCACCTACACAACGCGAAAGCGAGATTGAGGTCTCCACTGACCCACGGAGCCGGTTGTGCGCCTTTCCTTTCGTGGAAATGAACGGCCTTTGCAAAGTTGTCAACGCCAATGAACTGTATGAACGCCGTCGGCTCACTTGTTTTGTTTGGTTTTTGAGGAAAGGAAATGGCACAGTAGCAGTATCACATATGTCGGTGGACACCCGAACCGCGCCTTAAAGGAAGGGGTGAAAATGAACGGCCTTTGCCAAGTTGTCAACGCCAATGAACTCTATGAACGCCGTCGGCTCACTTGTTTGGTTTTTGAGGAAAGGAAATGGCACAGTAGCAGTATCACATATCTCGGTGGACACCCGAACCGCGCCTTAAAGGAAGGGGTAAAGGAGGGAGGGAAAGAAGAAATAGAAAACTGAAAGTTGGATTTTCGAAGAAAGGCGCGGCGCCGCGCAGCGCCGGACCAGTGGCTCGGTGGCACTAGTGGCGCATGCGTAGTATAAACTAGGGAGCGAGAGAGAGAGAGAGAGAAACAGGCGATGGAGTCGGCGGCGGCCACCTGCGCCGTGCGTGATGTCACTCGTGCTCCGACATACACCGGCTCGCGCGAAGCGCGGTGTTGACTAGCGTAGTGAAGCTTTTCGCTTCAAAACATCAACACACAAAGGCCAGGTGCTCAAGCAGGATGTACAGTGGAATCTCCCTAAACAAAGTCGAGATGACGACAAAAGCAGTGTTTCCTCTTAAAGGGTTATGTTGGTATAAGGAGGACTTTACACATACCTTGTGACAGCACGAAACGATTGATTATTAATTATTGGCGGGGAGTATAGGCATCAATTTTTTGATGTTGATATTCTCGCGTGTCCTAATGCTAACCCTGAATTGCAGTGTTCGCGGCACTTGAACATCAGAACGTTCAATTAACGTTCAATTACAAACAAGAAGTCATAAAAAGTTCTACTCATGTCAGCATCATATAAACGATTGCTTCAAAGCAAGACTCAACATCAGTGCGCTCTCTGGTGGTTGTAGCGTTGGAGGTGTAACCGGCAAAAAAAAATAGAGAGAAATAAACATACCGTGACCTCTCTGATTGGCACGCAGTTCGAAGCACTTTCAATCCATCTCACAGATATAGCTGGATTTTTTCAGGGGGGAAGTTTCTCCGCCAGTCAAGACTGATGCCACAGTAATAAAATTCAAGCAGTATTAGTGCATACCAAGTGGACTGGCTGCATTGTTTGATTTTATTTCATTTTCTACTCGAGAACTGCGTAATACGGGGCCACTCCTCCCGCTATATATATCTCCAGCATGCTGTGCGCATAGCAGACGCACTTACTCTCGTTCGCACCACGCCCGGTGCGCAGTAATAAGATTCCCGTTGAACTAACGAGCCATGACGCGCGAATCAAATAATAGTACCGCGCTTTAAGGCGCTTGCCGAGGCTCTTTCTCAGATTTCAGTGGCTAGCAATAAAAATAAGAAAAAGAAGAGTGTGAGAAAGGATTAGTTCCCGCGCTATTTCCTAAACCAAAGTGAAGAAGCTAAGTGCCTACTCTTAAACTCTTATCTTTAAATATAGAGACAGTGGTTTCCCAGACCTGTTGCAAGGTGGACGCGATGACAGTTAATTATGCAAGTATATTCATAAAGCCTAGAGTACAACCCGCACGACGGCCCAGCGCTATCATCATTTGAAAGAAGAATAGCGAGAGAGAAGAAGACAAGGAAAATGCGGCGATGAAGTAAGAAAAAAAAACTATAAAACTTAACACGTGCATTTTTTTTCTTCATGGTAGTGGTATCAATAAGTGCGCCGATTATTCATTCAGCGAGAGCGATTAGCGTTGGGCAATGATAAGGAAGGAATACATTTGCATGAACAGAAGAGGTGTCGCCGACTGTGAAAGCCCCAGAAGCTAGACTCGAGCCGCAGAAGTAAAACTGAGCGTGTGATAGAGGGAAGTTAGCGCAAGAACCGTGGCCCCATCGCATCCCAGTTTCGTAACGTGCCACTCCTATGACGCATCAGCGTCACGGTTGGGGGTAGTAGACTCAGTCGCCGGTTGCACTATCGCGAGTAATGAATTGTTTTCCACTTAGCAAATATCTTCCACGAGGCCAAAGAAGGAATTTTGAGCATGAGGGAAAAAAAAAGGGGGGGGGGGGGGGTTACTAGGACTGAGTCGGTGCGTGCTGTGTAAGTACGGCCTCTTGTTGAGAAGCTGGTCGCGAGTGTTTTTCGTCTTCAGATCGACTTGCGATTGGCAGACTTCTAGGAACTGTCCTCGATAAACAGTAGGAGAAAGAAAGCAGAGAACAGAAGTGAAAAAGGAGGAGACATTGAGAAAAAGGAAGAAATAAAGAAAGAATGAACGAAAGGTGGAAAGATAGAAATAATAATAATAATTGGTTTTTTTGGGGAAAGGAAATAGCGCAGTATCTGTCTCATATATCTTTGGACACCTGAACCGCGCCGTAAGGGAAGGGATATAGGAGGGAGTGAAAGAAGAAAGGAAGAATAGGTGCCGTAGTGGAGGGCTCCGGAATAATTTCGACCACCTGGGGATCTTTAACGTGCACTGACATCGCACAGCACACGGGCGCCTTAGCGTGTGCTGTGCGATAAGAACACGTCGAAAAAATAGGGAGCCAACGTAAGAAAGAAAGGATAAAAGAGAAAGAAAGAGAGAGAGAAAGAAAGAAAGGAAAGAAGAAGGAAAGAAAGGAAGGAAGGAAGGAAGGAAAGAAGGAAGGAAAGAAGGAAAGAAAGGAAGGAAGGAAGGCAGGAAGGAAGTAGGGAAGGAGGAAGGAAGGAAGGAAGGAAGGACGGAAGGAAGGAAGGAAGGAAGGAAAGGAAGGAAGGAAAGAAGGAAGGAAAGAAGGAAAGAAAGAAAAGAAGGAAGGAATGCAGGAAGGAAGTAGGGAAGGAGGAAGGAAGGAAGGAAGGAACGGAGGCAAGAAAACCCATTGGCACCATGCTGCTACAGTAGGTTGGAAGGTGAAATAAACCGGCAGTTAAATTGATAAAGACACATATAGACAACGAACGAAAGAAGAGGACGAATTAAGGAAGGAAGGAAGGAAGGAAAAAAAAACGAGAGACGCTCAACTAAGAGTGAAATCTCCCATTGCAATGACCCTGGCTACAAAACTGTCAAATGAGAGGAACCGACGTGCAAATTAAGAAAGGAAGAAGTATAAAAAACGAAGGAAATGAAGAAGAGCAAAGGAAGACACCAAGCAACAGAAGAGCAACGAAATAAGGGTAGAAACGTAAAAGAAAGAAATACCCGTTGCAACAACGGCTGCCGCAGAACAGCGGGAGGTCGACGTAATCGACAGGCTAGTTACCACCCTCTTCCCATGCAGCAAAAAAAGCAGCACCAACCGCTCGTCCCAACCGGACGGCGCATTTACCGGCCTCCTCAGTGAGAGTGTACTCTTGGTTAGTCTTGTAGTTTAAATGTTGCATTTCACCCGCAACTCAGTTCGGTAAGCGGAACGTTCACGCAGTAAAAAAAAAAGGGGGGGGGGGGGAGGCGATCTTTTCACACGTGAACGGCTGTACAGTGTCCCTATCAGCCCCCAGAGGTGGGGATTTGACCTCGAAAATCCGGACCTCACCTCAACCTCAAAAAGAATTTCCCGACCTCATTCAACCTCAACCTCATCAGTTGATTTTGAGGTCTCCTTAGACGCCCTCACCTCACTTTTGGTGAGGCCACTGCTGACCTCACTCAACCTCACCTCAACCTCAAACTGTGAGGTTGAGGCTGGCTGCTCGACCTCAGAAAACAAACGAAAAAACAAAACAAAAAGCGATTAAGAAGTTTTTCAGTTAAAAACCATTCTGAGAATCCTGTGAGACAGGAAAGCAAAAATGATGATGGTATTTTTTAATAAGGTGTGTACAGACACTATTGATGTGCACGCAATAGGAGAAGCATATAATCTGGGATGAACCCTCAGAGAGTATATGGCCTGCGGGCAGGGGTGTCCCATACGCGATTACCACCAGTACGTCGGTGAGTACTTTATATGTGTCAATATTTGGCAACCTGCTTTGTGTATACTTGTTCGTATTGGAAGCATCTCGCTCATTCACGCACGAAGTGGCAATTGACAAACACACCCCTTCAACACCATCTACCGAAAATTGGTAGGAGGGGGGGGGGGGGAGTATTAACGATATTGTTTTCAAGCTTGAGAATAGTTACCGAATATAAAGAAACTGGTCATCGATGTACTTTCCAAAGCGACGGTTATGCAGACGCATATCAGTATATTTCGATTTTCCAGCTCTATTAGGCATAGCGAGAATGCTCTTCTCGGTCCTCTATATGTTGCCTTCTAAAACACTTAACAAGCTGCGACCGTAGTACACAAACAGAGGCACGTTGTATTTATGTATTTGTAGAAGCGAGCGGCTTCTTTTATTAATGGGAAAGCATTAGATGGCTCACTTACAAGGTCATATCCGCAAAAAAGTGCCCGCAAGAAACGGCGCCATGCGACGTCACGAGCCGACGAGTCACGCGACGAAGATGTTGGCGTCACATAATTATGTAATGCTAATTAATATAATCAGGTAACGCTAAGACTAACTAGTATGATTAGTGAGGGCATCAAGTCAGTGTGACGTCATACCAGGTCACGTGACAGCGATGTAATGTGCCATCAAACCTAGTCACGTGACGACCCTGTAATATGACATCACACCTACTCACTTGACTACGATGTAATTTTTCGTCATACCAGGCCCCCATCCATCCCCTTCAACCCCCATTTCAAGATCCATATGGATCCCATATTACTACACATGCGCGCATGACGCATTAAAAAGCGTGCCCACAACCGGTCCACATTAATGATATTCGGATTGTTCAACAGGTAAACGCGCCAGTTCTGATGTATTACATACTGCAAAGATCATGACACGACACGAGCCTTTGACTCTCGAGATGATGGCGATGATGATGATGCTAACAATGTATCCTTATGAGCCCGGGGAAGTCTGATATACCTTACCAGATTAAAAGTTGCCAGAATATTGCTTAAATATTGCGCATTACCCAGCAGCCGAAGACAATTATCGTGCGGGAAAATAGGAATACCTGAAGCTAATAATTAAGGATGATGATGTTGATGTTCCTGGGAGGTCAAGACCCTCCGCCGTTTCCGCCACTTCCCTCCAGGTGGCGATGGTAATGGTTTCGAAATCTTGGGAATTCTTCGATGACTCGGAGAACCCGCGGCATTTTGAAAGAAAGGCTAGATTACGTCTTCGATCAGTGTGCCAACTATTAAAATCACGCGGGTCAAAACAACTGGCCTAGAGTGGGCAGCGTGAACCGCTCTCTCTGTCAAGAGCACCATGGCTCCCACCCCGGGAAAAAAAAAAAAAAACGCCTAAGTACTCATACGCCTCAACAACAGACTTCTGGGTGCCATTTCGTCAACCGGTCTGAGACAAGCTGCTTTAAGTCAATCACTTGTTTTCCTTCAAAACTGAACTGAACGCCAGCATCCTCGACGTTTTTTTTTACCCACGAGTACCGCGCGAGAAATCTGCAAAGCCGTCTAAGGCGAACGATGGGTCTCTGTGCAAAATAGTTAAAGGAAAGATAACGGGTAGTGCCTGGTCGTCTGCGAGGCAGGCCGCCAGCCTAACTGATCCCACACGACAAACGAAAAAAAAAGAGAACGATTGTTAACATACAAACAAAAATCGCACACTAAAAACAGACGCGAACAACAGTGTTCCCCATCAAACGTCATATTAGGTTTGACACAGCGACTCAGCAGCACAGCGCGAGCATGTAAGCAGTTCCATTCACATATATTCATTAAAAAAAAAGGCTACCACATCACCACACATTCATTATAGTTTTGCATATTTTACCGCTGTAAAACCGCTGTGCTGGTACATTCGCCCCGTGCTGCGGTATTTCGGTGTAATATGTGAGTTTTCGAGAAGGAACAAGGAACCGGAGACCAAAGAAAGGTTATTCGGAAGGATATGCGAGTGAAATTATATTTGCATCTGCTTGCATTAACGAAAGGGGAAATACAGAATTAGTGTGAGATTCGAAACGGGAAGACACCGATCAAAAGTTTCGACGGTGTTACGCAGGCTTTTCTGGCTTTGTGCTTTTTTAATCAAATCAGCAGGTGTCCTTGTTAGGAACCGCCTGAATAGCATTCTCTTGCCTCTGCCGACTAGTCCAGTTTCTGTTAAGTCAGCCTGTAACGTACAGCAGAGTCCCCTTTATTCGACTGCAAGGCAAGAGCCATGACGTCAGCGCCGGCAACGAGCATGAACACGAAGCAGCCTTGCTTGGGCCATCCGCACTGCGACGAATTTATTGCGTGCTTGTTGGACTGAACTTATTTGTTCGCGGCATCAAACAAAGCTACCGCGGGTCAACGTGAGTTACGCGCTTTGCGCGCTCCCGGGAGTTTGAGCTAACCGGCAGGCAGCTACGGATGCTACGCCAGCGGGTCATGGGGGAGGGAGAGGGGCGTGCTGTGACAGTAACACACCTTCCGTGAAGACCAGAGGTCTGTCTGTCTGTTGTTGCCAGGAAGAAAGAAAAGGAAAGTGCACAGGCCTGCTCTCTGGCTCAAGCCGAGCCACAATCGCTACCACGTGCAGATAGTAGGAGAGTTGAAAGATGGGATAGAAAGACAGGATAGTAAAGACGCGCTAAAGACAAGGCCGATCCCGGGGGCAGTGCAATACCGGGCCAACTGGTGGCGGAAGTTAAGCAACCTTCAAACCTTCCGCCACATTTCCAAAAATAAGTCCAATTGGACCCGTAACAGATACTCTACGGGGTCCGGACATTCGCTATTATTCGCACCAGAGGGGTGCGTCTTCCTGTAGGCTCGGACAGAACGGACATTACGGCGCAGCACCGGAAGCTAAGAGGGAGCTGTGGCATCCGGTTGTCCAGACAGGGGAAACCGAACACCAAGCGTGATTGCATGAACACTGCAGTGATGCGCTGAAACTCCACTTCGAAAGCGGCACTCGTTGGAGTAAGGCGCGACAACTTCAAAAAGTCTCGGCCTCAAAATGTCGACCTCACTGATTGATGACCTCACTCAACCTCAAACTCACGCGTGAGGTTGAAATCTGATTTGCTGACCTCACAAAATTTCGAGCCGTCGCCGACCTCGCCTTACGACGTGAGGTTGAGGTCATTTTGAGGTTGAAGCCGACCTCATGAGGTCGAAACCTCATGCGGTTTCCCACCTCCGTCAGCCCCTGCCTGCCCTGGCGATCATTTCAAACGCGCGATATCTTTGTATACTTCTCAGTTAGTTGGGTTACGCTGCAGGTACTGTAAATAAATAAATAACTGAAGGAATCGGAGCCAGTATTGCGGCCTGCACAGCATTACGAAATCACCATGCCCAACAATTCTGGACAAAAGCATTTTTGAGCGGGAAATTGTTTATGAACGAATTTTTTTTAAATAATGTAAGATTTAAATAACAATCAATATATGCGCAGATCACCCGACGGCACTTTTGAGGGTTATTTTATTAAAAGCGTTTCCCTTGTTTTTCTGTGGCAGTCTTAACTGTACGATGCGATCAATGGAAACACTTCAAAAGGAAGATTTTGCTACATATAAGAAGAATGGACCATTGCATTCAATATTTTCATAACAGTATCTTACAATTCCCCGAATTTCAGAATTTTTGTCCGAGAATGTTGGACATGCTCGAAAGTCTTAATTTCTACGATCAGTCTTTACATTTCGTTAAATACTGTGATCCCGCCAACAATTAGTGCAGGCGCAGTTACATAAGTACAGTCTGGATATCCAGACGACGCCTTTCCCCTATATTAGTCAGTGTAAATCCTCTGAAATTGAAGGCGCATTATATCGGCTCCCGCGTTCATCTGTCATCAGTCCTGTCTTCAACACGACCGAACAAATCGCAAAAGAGAATTCGTTGTTGTCTAAAGAATTAATATATACTATTTTGCGTGATGCCCTTCCAAAGCACATTTTGTTTTCGTGTCTGTTCTACGGGAAACATTAGGAAAACGATGCCTTGTTCACAGGCTATGTTGTAGGCGGCATCACACCAAGGGTCTGCGGCATTTCTGAGAAATTATTTCCTGCGCGACTTCTACGCCTCATTTAAAAGCATAAATTACGTTTTGAACCTAGGGAAGCAGAAAGGAAATTTTTACCCACAGGGAGTAGTGAAGTTACATTGTTTAAATTGTAAACATACAGCAAAAAAAAATTAAGAACAACTCGCCACATGATGTGACGAAACCAACAAACGAACTTACACCTTCTTTCGGGGTTAACTTTCGTTCAATTTCCCTCCGGCTTAATACTTAAAAAATTAATAGAAGGGCCATTTCACGCATTTCACGACCCATACATTTGATTTCACGCAAACTTGATTTTAGGAAAAAAAAAAAGATTCCGTAGATTGTTCACGTGTCTTTAGGCTCTAGAATGAAGTCATTTTCTTAGATAAGTTTTCACTTTTTTTAAAAAGTTGTCCTTTACCGCAACAGAAAGACATTTCTAATCTTGTGCTTGGCTCATGAAAGCTTTAGCCGATGTAGCGCTTTAACACCGAAACTCAACGTAACACAACAAATTTAAATTCCACAACTTTCATGAACACCCCGATTCCCTACGCAGGTTTTTTTTTATTATTCTTCAGCGTTGAGGTGACAGCTGTCTATTCCAGTTCATCACTTAACTATCGCTCATCTCAAGCAATGATTTTTTTGTTCCACTCACTGTCCCAAATGCATTTCTAAACCGGTAATTAGCGTGCAGATAATAAGCAAAAATAATAAAGAAACGCACCAGGCAGCGATCTATAACGGGTCACCCACCTTGGCGTCAGGGCACTCGCGCCAAACTGCCCGCCGTCCGCAGAGCGGTCTTCATGACTGCCAGCTTGCCACGGGCACCACAGCCACTCCTCTGGCGCTGGCGTCGGCTCGCTCCCCGTCCTCCGGCAAAAAACAAAACGAACGCGACGGAAGAACAAAAAAACGCGGCGATCACGTCGGCCGACGGAGACGCTCCAGTTCTGAGCAGCGCAAGGCTGAAGACTCGCGATCGGCGTCGTCGTAGTGGTCGAACCACGCTACTGCGTTGCAACTCCTCACGACCGGTGAGCGACGAAGTGTTCTGGTCGCCTGCTCGATCACCACCACTGAGTCCTCACAAGTCTTCGTGCAGGGCTGTTTTTGCTTCCTTGATTGCCTTGATACTCGAAAGCGTTTTCTGCCGATGAAAGGGGAAAAAAAAGCCTTTCCGTTAAGCAGTGACTGAAGACGCTCTCAGGGTTTCCGATCACCTGTCTGTTTCAGGCTCCTAGCCCAGGGTTCCTGCGAAGATACATGCAGTAGTTCGAGCTGTTTACAATCTCTCAATAACGTGGCTAAGTTCGGTTTTCGCCATTGTCTCTTGCGACTTACTCTCCCTCTAATTAAGTTTCTGCCTCTTATGGCTGGGTGCCTGGGTCACCTAGTTCAAGCCTGCCCTGATTTCCAGAGATGGAACGGCTTTCATCAGCCTTTAAGTTTTTCCCGTCTGCAAGGGCACTGAAATTACTTCTTCCAGGCGATGAACACGAGGTAAGGCAGGTTGGATGTCAATAGTTCTGACTTCCCAAGCACTCCTCGCTGAAGAAATGGACGTGTGCAACCTCTTTCGTATTTTTCAGTCTTTGCCTATAGCTTTCCGTATAGTAATTTCTTGCGTTCCCTGAAAAATCAGCACTTGGTTGGAAGGTCCATGCCGACCACCCTGGATCGTTTTCTAGACCTCGGTTATCTCACCAATTATTGTAGTCCTGGGAATCCAGAAGCACGCTCAGTTGTAGCTGCTCATAGCAGACTCGCCGTATCTTTGAGTCTTCCAGGGTTGTTAAAACGAACACTCTTTTCTTCACTTAGAATCCACTGCGCAAGGTCCAGATCCTTTCTCAAGTATCCTATTTGCTTGCCTTCTGTTCTGGTTACGGAGTCCCTGAAGGGGTCACGGACAGCGGCACAAGGACACCTCTTTCTTGCATATATAGCGCCTTCTTTACACATTGACCACCTTACGAGATGCCTCCCTCAGTTCTTGTCCGGTATTTTTCCAGTGCACTCGCCCGCAGCGTCAACGTGTCCTGCGCCACGTCACCAGAATGCACCTCCAGGAAGAGCCACCTCCGAGAAAACAACTTGTTTGTCTTAGCTTATTTCAGTTGATTAATGGACACCCGAAGCCGACAATCCCCACAAAAGCCTTACGTCACAAACAGTTCACGCGGAATGTCCACAAAGGAAGATTTCCATATCTCGTGCGCGATGACGTCATGTCCAGTAGTCGTCATTAGCTGAAGCGTCGTCGGCGTACCGCCTGGCTCGGATTCCGCGTACTTCCCCGAAGCATGCGGAACTGTTGGAGTCCTGTGATGCCCTGCGTCGTCTTTAGATTCTATGTGTCGTCGGTAATTGCACCCACCGGCTTCTGTAAAGACCACACACAGTTTCCTCGGAACTCCAGGTCGAAAATTAATCCATTCTTGAGAGAGGGCTGTAAGGCTTCTGACGTGATTAGTTCGGGTTGTTCCCAAAACGACGCAAAGGTTTTGCTAACCGTGCCGTGCTTTCGACGTTCGTTTTGAGTCAGGCTTAATGATGACTGCGTGTGGGCACCGCAGTATGCAAAAAACGTAGTCCCACGAGCCACGAAAAGTATTCAAACTCATAAATTTGTCACTGAAATCTGGTAGTTTTTTCAAAACGTAGCATTCGGCACAGGAACTCTCCAACACCTGAAATGTGATGATACGAATAGTACAGTTGATTTGAGACGTCGCAGTAGACGGCACATGGACTGTTCGAGCTCGAAGTGATGCCGTCACGTCGTTAGTGCTCTGTTTAAACGTCGGAGCAGGCGGCGGTTGGACTCATCAAAATCGAAGAGATGACATCACTCGGGCACTGCCGTTTGTTCTAAACGCCTTATAGACTCCTCAACCTTGAAAATATGATGTCACTTGAATCCCGCTGTCGTCGGTTAGACACGTCGTTGCAGACGGCGCACAGACCCTTCAAGCTCGAGAGGGTGACGTCACTGAAGTAGAGTCGTCTGTTAGAAGCGTCGCATCAGACGAGCCGAGAGATTCTTCGAGCATGAGATTATGATGCCACTCGAACCCCACGGTGTTCGGTTAGACACGTCGTTGCAGACGGCGCACACACGGACACTTCATGCTCGCAGAGATGACGTCACTCGGGTCCGGTCGTCTGCGAGGAGCGTCCGCAGCAGACGACGTGCGCGCACTCTTCAACCTCGCCAGGAGGTGCTGAGAAAAAGGGGCGGCTCCCAGCGCCGACCCATCGCTTTGGAAGCTTGCCTTTACCGGCGTGCGGCGGCGCGCTATAGGTCACAAAGAAAGAAATTAAACAGAAAACAGGAACAGCGGAGAGAAGGGTCCGATGGTCACGTGACTGGGAGAACGCTCGCTCGCTCTGTGCTGCGTAGCGTCTTCCCTCCCTCGCTGTCTTTCGGGTTTATTTTCGCGGTTGAATTCACCTGCACTCCTTTAGAGAGGTCCTGCGCTCTCAAAAAACGAACAAAAAATAAGGACGTGGGAGTTGCGAGGCGCGGCGTGTGTGTGCGTACGCGTCCGACGACTGAATGGGCGAGGGGGAGGGGGGAGCCAGCCAGGCCATCCAGGCTGCTTGCTTGAGACGGGTTTCGCAACCCGTGACGTCACATGTGGGTGGGCGGGGCCATTGAGTCCTCCGCCTCGGGGCATTGACGACGACGAGGTTGTGTCGCATGCGGTGGGTGAGTTTGTGTCGCGAACGCCCTTGGCAAAAGAAAAAAAAACGCCTAGCGACGACAAATACGCGCGCCCGTACGCGCGCGGGCTTTGTCAATGCAAATGTATATACGTATGATGTCTCATTCGCGCCGTGTAGTCAACATCGAAAAAGCAGCCTCAATCAGAAGCCTGAGAAGAACATTCATGATTTGGAGCTGACAATATTTCTTCTCTAGATGTCATTTCACGCTACGTCGTACAACCGACTGCTATAAGTTTTCAGGGGACGCGAGTTCGCTCAAGGAATTTAATTTCTTGGCATGCGCAGCGCATAGCTGAATATTTATCAATGCACTGTTCAATTCGCGCACTGAGATCTATGCTGTGTATATCTAGGCTCCCTGCGAAGGCATCATAAGGGGAAGTTTTTTCGCTGATATTGCGTGTTTTAAACTATTGACTGCGAGCGATTGTACTTTGGCAGCCATTCTTATTCAATAAAAATGACTGCAAACTGGCCAGACATTGTTTCGGAATACGACGCGCACATTTTTTTTTTATCTAGAAGAGCGTTGGTTCTGCCATGACAACACGAGCAAACATTTCGAGCAGCCCAGTGGAATGGACGTAAGTGCATGGTGATATCTCACTAAGCGCCTGCCTCTTACACCAGGAGGAAATCAGAACGGAATCGCGCATGTGATTTGGGGGGGGGGCGGGGGGGGGGGGGAATCAGTGACATCTGTTCCCAGTGTCTTTCAAGAACTGTAAGAGCTAACGTTATGCCCGGTATCAAACTGAGTCAGTCTGCCCGCGTCTTGATGTCATTTAATCGCGGTTACTTACGTAAAAGACAGCCGACAAAAGCATGCCTGTTAGTTCGTTGTTAGCTTCTTTTTAGCCTGATAGCTTCAACTGCTAACTAGATGTATTCGCTACAGCTGTCGCCGTACCAGTGGAACGCGTAAAGCCGGTTTGTCAACGTGGTCAACTCAGCATTGCTTCAGGACGAAGAACGCGAGACAATCTTCAACTTGCAGCATTTCTCCGGTGATGGTGCCTACATTGCACAACTGCAATAAACTGGCAGACAATTAGGGAAATATGTTTACAGCACCCTTAAAATTAACAAATCGGTGATTTCAGAGTGCAAGAATGATAAAATTTCACTACTACTATAATGCGCATAATGTATAGGAACAACGAAACTCAAGGCTATTTCATCACTTGCTAATGTGCCTTCACGACCTTGTAAATTTTCGGCTGTTTTTTACTCTACTATTACTATTAATAATTATAATAAACGGAGCTTTCCCTGTAAGTTTTATTCCTGCAGGCCTCCTGTATGTCTGGTGCACTTTGACCTTGCGTAAATAAATTCGTTGGAGAAGGCCATCTGTACAAAATATGAGCAAAATAAAAAACAAGTTAGATTTTTACGGTCTCTATCTTACGTGATACGCCCGGCAGTAGAGGGCCAGGTAGGCCTATCGAGTGAGTCATGCAGTCTGGGAAGGAGTATTGGGGGTATGCGGAACACCGCTGCCCATATATGTACACTTCTGCTTTTGCAACGAACCAACGAACTTCACCTCACTAGTATATTGCTGGTCTCACCTTTCTGCGTGATGTTCCCGTTACCGGCGCAGGTGATCGTTCAATCTGTCGTTTGGAAGCTTCCCGCGAGAGCTTTAGGCAACAGGGCCTCTTTCCGTTCTACTGATTTCACACCGCAAGTACTTGTTGGCACGCTTTCAACTAATCGGACTTGCAGACGAAGTATAAAGGCTTAGAAATAGAGGAGTTGAAAGAACACATCATTTTAGGTGCTTTATTTTTTTCCTTCTTTTCATCCGCTAATGTCTACTTGGAGTTCTTTTTTACGACTCCCAGGCAGGAAACTTTTTACAACCTAAATATGTTGTTGATAGCGAGCCCGCTACTGAAAAGGAAAGTGGTAGAAGTTGCTGCTTGACGCCTTCTATAACTCCTTCCATACTTGTTGACGCTTACGCTGATTTCGTGAGGCCGGAACCGCGTTAGGTAATTGAAATAAACGTCTGCTTCAAGGCATAGTTTCATCTCTGAGGCAAAGTGCGCATTGGTTGCAGGTATACTAGTCGCTAGCGTAAATACCAGCGCCGCTCTTTGTAAAGGCCAATTTCTGCCCCAAAGGAGCCAGCACCGTTACGAACGAATAGTGCAAGTGCTTCTTTAACTAAATACTTTGACCTTTACCGCTAGCAGGTTATAGTTTTTGTTGATATTTACCTATTTTTTTCGTCAGAAACCAAAGGAGGAGGCGTGACAATGGGATAAACCGTACTGACACTACTCGTAGGATATTACTCGTGGATTTGCTCAACTACACACACCACGAACACCCCGTCAAAAAAAATTAAAAAAAATGACGCGAAATTCTTTTTTTTGTGTCTGTAGTATTTTACGATGGACTTAGCATCATATATCTCTCCTCCCATAATCCACCGTAACTTCAAAAGGTGTCTTCGTTCATAAACCTGGTCATTCATTCATTCATTCATTCATTCATTCATTCATTCATTCATTCATTCATTCATTCATTTACCGCAGCGGTGGCCCATATTGGTTGAGCATCCGCCTCGCATGCGGGAGGTGTGGGATTCGATCCCCAGAACCACCGGGTACCCACCAGTGATACAATGGGTACAAGCTTTCCCCTGGCATGGCGCTCGGCTTGACCAGGGCGATATGCTTGGGAAATGGGTCGTTGGCCCCACCTTGAGCAAAGCGAAAAATACCTTGTGGTGCCATGGCGCTCTTTGGACGCTGATGCCCTTGCGCCATAAAATTTCACTATCATTCATTCATTCATTCATTCATTCATTCATTCATTCATTCATTCATTCATATGAATGCCTTATGCGAACGCATTCCGGGGCCACACAGAGGTGTAAAGAGCACGATACGGTGGCCAATTCCGGCACGCCGCGTTTCCTGTCGCTGCTTGCTTCGAGGATTGCGCAGAAGAGATGAAACAACGGGCGAAGTGGGGGGTCTTGACCAGGCGGCAGCCCCGGCCGCGTCAAAGAGGCGGTGCAAAGTGTTTCACTGCTTGCACGGGGGTCGCCCTTCTGTGAAGCACTAAGAAACTAGCAGAGACCGTTTGGTGTGCTTCCGAGGGCGACCTGAGCGTTTAGAAGACAGCGGCAGCCTGAATGAATCAGGAATCAGGCACACCTCCCTCAGAGTGTTTGCAGGCATTTTTTATGCTAGTGCCTCACAAAGCACTTGCAGGCATTTTTTATGCTAGTGCCTCACAAAGCACCTGTAATTAAAGTGAGCTGTATAAGAGTGTAGAGGCAAATACAGGGATGATAATTTATTTACGCGTTGAAGAATATTTTTGAAGCTAATAAAAAAAATGGCTGTGGTTTAGCTCTGGTTAACCCTAGTTGAATTGCGAAAGCTTCGTTTCCTCGGCATGTCGTCTACGCAGCGTCTGATTCCGACGCTCTCGAGAGCTCAAACCGGTCTCTTCCGCAGTTGAAGAGTCACTCCGGGACGTGGCACGACTTGTTCTAGCAGCATCTTCGTTACGACGAACATAACATGATTTGATTCACGACGTTTCGGCTGGAGGACCAGCCTTTCTCGAGTCGCCGAGTCGCCTTGCGGTTGATATATATATATATATATATATATATATATATATATATATATATATATATATATATATATATATATATATATATATATATATATATATATATATATACACCGCAACGCGACACCTCTTCTCCCTCTACGCCAGCGGAGCACTTCTGGCGGAGCGAGCGGCGACGGCGGCGCCATCTGTCGGAGCGCGGCCGGAGCGCGGCAGCGGCGTTGCTAGGCAACAGCGGCTCAAGGTTGTTCGTGGGCCACGGCATATGACATACGGCATACGGCGCGACGAGCCGAAATGGCTCGCTGGCTGGTGTAGTAAAGCTCTCGCTTTAAAAAAAATAGAGGGGACACAAGCTCAGCATTAAGGGCTTGACGCGATAGCGTAGTGCATTACTTCCCATATATGGAGAAGGTCACTCTCTACATTCAGAGACCCCTGGGAGTCCTCATACCACTCCCG
Source organism: Amblyomma americanum (assembly GCF_052857255.1). Classification (NCBI taxonomy): domain Eukaryota; kingdom Metazoa; phylum Arthropoda; class Arachnida; order Ixodida; family Ixodidae; genus Amblyomma; species Amblyomma americanum. The sequence goes on from NC_135504.1 coordinate 40,702,662, forward strand.
GCGCAGTGGTGCGGCGGTAAAGCGATCCGCAACCGCCCTGCGGTCCATGGCATGTGCTCCCAGCGGTGGGCCTTGTGCGACCCAGGTTGCGCTTCACGAGTGACCAATCATTACTTTAACTGCCACCTCCCACGGTGGACGGTTTTGAGGTGATTTTGTGATTTTGTGTGATGCACAGTCCAGTACGTATGGCACCTCCTGAAGCTCTAAACGTCCACAGGGGTAAGGAAAAAAAGTCTTCCTCTTCGGAGATTTGCAACAACTTCCGGTGTGCTGTAACGGCCCAACTACGCGGCTTAAAGTAAATTCCAGTGGCGGGAATACTTTCCACCAAGGGTGCACATTTTCCCGCAAGGCAGCGGAGTCCTAAATAGAGCAGGGAGTCGACGTCGGCAATATGGCGGAGGTGAACAGGGGTCAATACTTGCCAGAGGACCTCACACATTCCGTCAAGTTGGTGAACCAGAGTGACCACAAAACTCTTCCGCCAGAAGCGAAATCTACAACCAAATACACAGCCATCACCGATGACCAAAGATGACGCCGCAGCCAGCGAGTCTCGATAAATCCGCATCGATTCAGGAAATTCCGGACGAGTTATCTTCGCCCATGAGACGCGCGATTTAATAAATGCCGTTTTGCCTGCTGATTTTCAGGGGCGTCTACTTATGGGCGCCTCTTTAAAGGGGGATGTGTAGCTCGCTGTCTCATCTACACGACGGATTTCTTGAACGTCATTTGTCTAAAAAAAATTACCTGGGGTTCAACTATTGCTGAATATAGTTAGACAGCGAAAGCTGCAGGGTATCGGGTAAATAGACGCGGCTTGGCTTGAAAACGTTCAGTGCGTTCCGCACACTGGATAGGCAACGCGCCTACCCTGGCAGGTGGCGGTTAAATTAATGGTTGATCGCGAGAGGTTGGTCATCCAATGAACGGTGCGGCTTGTAATTGATAACTGTGAATTCGAAAAGCGTCTCGCGGCGACCGCTCGGAGGAGCAGAACGGCGACGTTTGTGGAAAAAAGAAAAGAGAGAGGAAAATAAAAGGAGGAGAAGGCGCTATCGCGTCTACTTTTTAGGCGAATTTAAGCGCCCTTGACACCATCGGCGCGATTTTTTCTCAAAACAAAAAGGAAGAGCAAAAAGTTGTTTACAGGTGTCACCACAGTCGCTAATAGGATGGAAGCATATCGAGCCTTAAGTGTGCAATTATACAACTTCAGGTTAGGTAAAAAGCCGCACAGTAATTAAACTTTTAATTAAAGTCAGGAGTGATTGCTGAAGTACATTTAATTATACCTTCATTCGCGTGTTTCTGTGTATAAAACTGACTTATAACCGATTCCCCCCAGCGACAGTATGGCGGCCGCATTTAATGGGTACGCAGGGCCCAGCGAATGTGTGGCATACTTACCTGGTGCCGGGGCATCCTTGGTCAGGATGGAGGAGCCTCCAGGGCGAGACGTGGGCATTGCACTGCGCCCGCGTTGACCCCTGCCACTTCTTCTAATGAGGCAGATGGGGCATGTAATTTTTGGTAGTGGGGGACTGCGTGCGCGCATTCCCCGTCATTAAATTCAAAAAACAGAAACAGCTTCACAACATCGCCCTTACAACGCCGATAAAGCGAACTTTCGTTTGCCCAAGGAAAACTGCGCAGGTGATGAATGGCAGCGGCCCTCATCCCTCCTTCCCCAAGCCCTTCGCTTATTCCGCACTTGAGTGCAGTGGAATCATGCGGGGGCTCAGGGGCGTACCCCTACTTCCTCTCCAATAATAGTTCCCTCTCTCTCTCTCTCTCTCTCTCTCTCCAGAAGCCCAAGAAGTAGATGCAGTTGCCCTCGACAAACCTGAACCTCCAGGCCATCTCCCCTGCCTAACACAAGAGGACGCCGAGTTTTCCAAAGGGAAGCAAGCCAAAGAGGTGCGTCTGGAGGAGGAATGATGTCTGCGTCACGACGTTGTAAGCACATGTGCCAGGGGAGGGGATAAACGTCTTTTCTGATGGCAATACAAGCTGTTAAATAAAAAATAATGTGATTAGCCCAGCTAATCCAGGATATACAAAGCGAAAGCGAGATTGAGGTCTCCACTGACCCACGTAGCCGGTTTTGCGCCTTTCCTTTCGTGAAAGTGAACGGTCTCTGCAAAGTTGTCAACGCCAATGAACTATATGAACGCCGTCGGCTTACTTGTTTGGTTTTTGAGGAAACGAAATGGCACAGTAGCCGTCTCACATATCTCGGGGGACACCCGAACCGCGCCATAAAGGAAGGGATAAAGGAGGGAGGGAAAAGAGGAAAGAGAAAACTGAAAGTCGGTGGCTCAGTGGTTAGGGCGCTCGACTACTGATCCAGAGTTCCCGGGTTCGAACCCGACCGCGGCGGCTGCGTTTTTATGGAGGAAAAACGCTAAGGCGCCCGTGTGCTGTACGATGTCAGTGCACGTTAAAGATCCCCACGTGGTCGACATTATTCCGGAGCCCTCCACTACGGCACCTATTCTTCCTTTCTTCTTTCACTCCCTCCTTTATCCCTTCCCTTACGGCGCGGTTCAGGTGTCCAACGATATATGAGACAGATACTGCGCCATTTCCTTTCCCACAAAACCAATTATTATTATTTTGAGGTGCCGTAGTGGAGGGCTCCGGAATAATTTCGACCACCTGGGGATCTTTAACATGCACTGACATCGCACAGCACACGGGCGCCTTAGCGTTTTGCCTCCATAAAACGCAGCCGCCGCGGTCGTGTTCGAACCCGGGATCCGGAGTTCCCGTGTTCGGCCCCGCCGCGGTGGCTCAGTGGTTAGGGCGCTCGACTACTGATCCGGAGTTCCCGGGTTCGAACCCGACCGCGGCGGCTGCGTTTTTATGGAGGAAAAACGCCAAGGCGCCCGTGTGCTGTGCGATGTCAGTGCACGTTAAAGATCCCCAGGTGGTCGAAATTATGCCGGAGCCCTCCACTACGGCACCTATTCCTTTC